>NC_041382.1:483769629-483799121 GCF_002162155.2 Triticum dicoccoides | reverse complement strand
CCCCGACCCCGACACGGCACCCCGACACCGACACGACACCCCGACCCCCGACACCTCCCAAAAAGGTGTTCTTTGGCCTTCCACAGGCCGATGGGGTCATATATTTGTGAATTATTAGTTAGGTCATATATTTTTCGATTTTGTTATGAAAAACATCATATATAATTGTGTTGATCGGGTAGTTTTAAATGTGCACTTGTTTCATCGCTGCAAGGTTTGGTGTTCGACGACCTTGCCGTGCGTTTGACGAGCTCTGCCCCTTCGTTCGTGGGTGAGCACAAATGACATGTCCTCCTCCCCCATTAATTATTTGATCTATTCCGATAAAACTTGATAGCTAGCTATATATGTGTCTTGAATCATCAGTATGCGTAACCAATATGTGTCTCTCGTTCGAAAGCGTCATAGTTATAAATATGCATGCATTTGCATATTTATGACCTTGATTCTTTCTAATTGTCCAACGCTATCCATGGACAGCACGCGTATGTGTAGATTGGGTTCGTTTTCCCATATGCTTTGCTCCGGATCCGACGCATAAATTTCGTCAGTGCCTCCCCTGTTGTTCTCCGGGTACACATCCTCTCTGTTTATTGTAGAGACGTGTATCAGGAGAACAGCGAGGAGGTGCTGCCGAAATTTTGCATCGGATCCGGAGCATAGCATGGGAAAATGAACCCAATCTACACATACACGGGTGGGATTAGGACCTATCATTACCTATTAGAGTGTAGGTTGCATGGACGTAATAAAATTGACAAAGTAGATCAACTGATGAATATATACATGGTGAATTACATATATAATTGTTGTGTGTCCAGTAGCTCTGAAAGTCAAGATGAGTGATCGTGCGTGGATGTATACCGGTCACACTGGTCAGAACAAATGGAGTGCTGAATGGTTCACAAAAACCAAGGGGTTTGTGCAAGCCGCATTTGCAAATGGCCAGAGGAAAACCTGGTGCCCCTATTTCCGTTGTGGCAATTGGGAAAAGAGGACAGAGGCTGAAATGGGCAAACACCTACAGAAGAGTGGTTTTACGCCCGATTATACGGTGTGGACATTTCATGGTGAGTCTGCCCAACGTGACCGAGCTGAGGTGGATCGCCGCCGCACCGACAAGCATGGTACCGGGATGGAAAACATGGTGCAAGACTATGATGATGCTTGGGATTCGGACAAGGAGATGGAGGAATCTGCAAAGGCCTTCAATGAAATGTTGGAGTCTTCAAAATGTCTGCTCCACGAGCACACTGAGCTTTGTCAGTTGGATGCCATCTCACAAGTAATGGCTCTGAAGGCTCAGTTCAACTTGGGCAGAGAATGCTATGACGCAATTATGACAGTATTTGGACGCTTTCTACCCAAAGGCCATGTAATGCCTGCAAACCTGTACCAGTCGAACAAAATCCTCCGTGCACTAAAGATGCCCTATGAGAAGATACATGTCTGTGAGAAAGGATGTGCCTTATTTAGGCTTGACTATGCGGACTTGAACTATTGTACCATTTGCAAGTCTTCCAGGTATATTGTGGTAGACAACGGTATGGGTGAGAAGACACAGACCAAAATCCCCGTTAGTGTTCTTTGGTATATGCCAATCATACCAAGACTTCAACGTCTTTTCATGGTCGAAGAGACGGCCAGATAGATGACATGGCACAAAACAGGCAAAAGAACCGAACTAGATGCAGATGGGAATCTGATGATGGTACACACATCGGATGGTGTTGCGTGGAAAAAGTTTGATGAATTACATGCTGACAAAGCGGCAGATCCGAGGCATCCTCGAGTCGGCATCAGCATGAATGGGTTCAGTGTGTTTGGTATGATGGCAGCCCAGTACAGTTGTTGGCCTGTATTTGTCTTTCCACTCAATCTCCCCCTCGGACAGATTATGCAAAGAAAGAACATTTTCCTGACGTTGATAATTCCAGGGCCCAACTATCCGGGGAAAAATATGAATGTGTACGTGCACCTGCTTAAGGACGAATTGCAAGAAGCCTAGGATAATGGGTTCAAGACATACAACGCCTATAGCAAATGGAACTTCATAATGCGTGTCTGGTACATGTACTCGACGCATGACTTGCTGGCGTATGCGCTATTCGTTGGCTGGTGTGTGTATGGAAGGTTCCTGTGCCCCACATGCAAGGGAGCTCTTGAGTTTCATTGGCTTCAGGCTGGTCGCAAGTTTTCTTCCTTCGACATGCATAGACAGTTCCTGGATCCTCGCCATAAGTTCAGGAAAGACAAGAAGAACTTCATCAGAGGTAGAGTTGTCAAAAACTCTGCACCACGTGCATTGACAGGCCAACAGACCCTGGATCAGTTAAACGCTCTCGAGCCAGATCCACAGCGTCCAGGGTACTTCAAGGGGTATAATACTAAGCACGCGTGGACTCACAAAACATGCTTATGGGATCTGCCTTACTTCAAAGAACTCCTTTGCCCACACAACACCGACGTGATGCACACTGAGAAGAATATCGCCGAGGCACTTTTTGGTACATTGTTCGGCATAGATGGGAAGTCAAAGGATAAGACTAAGGCTTCGTACCTATGGCAAAGAGCTATCTATGGCCGACTGAAAGTCTACAAATTGTTGTGTATCTGCTAGGTACCGAGTATTATGGGAGAGTTGAAGCAATTTATGAACTTCTGTTCTATGGTGAAAACCACCGAATGTCGTAGTCTTCAAATGTTATTGGTTTCAACCGAAGGAGACTAGAAGGACTCATGAACATATAGGGCTAGTTGACATCAACCAAAGCACCCATTTAGATGTTCCTAATGTCTATATTACGGCTCAACAGGCGACCCAAGTATTCTATCTATCGTGGGCCTGCCAAACTAATCCAAATCTGAAAGGTTGGGATGTCGTTTGTGAAGTGCCGCCACGTGCTAGACTTTCTCCCCCAAAGGAAGAGGATTATGAACCTCACATTAACCCAGAAACATATGAAGGAGAATTCTTCCAAGAGACACGTCTTTCCAAAAAGCGTTTCAAGAACCGCTATACTTCACTCCAAAACATTGAAGTAGACAGCGACAGTGAATCCGACATCACCCCAGAGGAGGAGCAAGATGAGCTGGAACAAGAAGAGGTTACTATTGCGGATGACCTGTCAATGCTTGACCGATTACGTCAAGGTGGCCTTGCACATGTTGATGCCAATGAACCCTATGAGCCCATCATAGATTATAGTGATGATGATGATTATGCATTTATTGATGATCCTGATCGAGATTATTAGTAGTGTCAGGTATTCAATTTTTTATGTTGTACTTGATGATGATTGTCGGGACCCCGATTCCAAGTCACATCGATCTAGCCGGTAACACCTCATATCACTTTGCGGCCTCACGCACGGTATTCCCACGGGTGTCGCCTTACCCTGGCCCGGGACCGTCTGCGCCTTTTGGCTAACGTATATGATTGTGTCGCTAGCATCCATATGACAGAGAACCCGGGCCGACATGGCTAGTCATGAACCCAAAGCGGCACTAACCTATGGGGACAGGCATACATGAATCACATCGAGCATGTCGGTCAGCAGCGTGTGAATCCGGGTTGTAGCACTGGGCTAACAGGACTCCGGGAACCCGAGCTGTAGCAGGCTAGGCAGGACTCCGGATGTCATCGCATGACATTTCCCCGAAGGGATAGACAAAGGAACGAAGTGAAGCACATGCCGGCTAGTCAAGTGTCCTGAGCAGTAGTGCTGGGCTAGCAGGACTCCGGTGAACCGGGCTGTAGCGGACTACTATGGCTCAAGGAAGCACTAGACTACATTTCCCCATAAGAGAGACTGCCAAGGATAAACAACTAGATTGTCGGATCCCACACATAGCAATACACGTCACACGTATGCATAACATGCAAGTATGTGATGTACAACATGGCATCACAAAATAACGCAAACTCATATAGATAAAGGCTCAGAAGAGCCACATAGCATAAAATACAAATAGGGGTCACATGACCCATCATTTAGAGCATACAAGCAACAGAAGCATTACATGTCTGGGTACAGACAACTACAAAAGAAGAGGCTAAGAGGCCTGACTATCTACAAGTCCCTCCCAAGGGCACAAGATCATAGCTGAGGTGCAAGCTACTCGTCGAAGTCCAAGCGGTACTACTAGTGAGACAGATGTCTCACCTGCAAAACATAAATAAAGCAAACGTGAGTACAAAGGTACTCAGCAAGACTTACATCAGATCCTATCATACATGCATTTGTATCAAGAAGGTAATGTGGGGTTTAATTGCAGCAAGCCAGCTTTGACTCAGTGGCTATCCTGTTCTACGACAACGAGAAACTTCTTTGAGGTGAGGCAGCGCACACGAGTCCACTAGTCACCACATCAATACACTACGAGAAAGCCATCCATAGCACTCACACTTGTCTTGAGCATTTTAGAGTATCCACTTTAAGTTGTCTATGTACCACGTAAGCATCCAAGAAGTCCATAACCGAGGACACGGCTATTCGAATAGATCATGTTAACCATGCAGGGGTGTACCTCTTCACACACGCTCTCGCCACTTACCGCCATGTACACGTCATGTACCTGGGCAACCTTCAAGCGGAAGCCTGGCGAGGGAGTCAGCCACGACCTAACTAACCACCCAAGACTCTAGTCTAGGTTTATCGCCTATTCGGGTTCCATCCGCAAGGAGATCTGGCCGGGGTGTCGCTCACGGCCCCAAACGATGTGTGCAGGGTTCCCAAGCCCACCTCGCCAGATGGATCTATGCTTGGTACACCGTGCCACTTGTGCCTAGTCTGTCCCAAGCCCACCTGGCCGGGTGCCACTTGGTAGACTACTAACACTACCTACAAACACCAGAAACTATTTGCGACTCCTGGACAGAGATCAAGTTGGTTAATAAGTCGAGAGGGGCACTTAAGCATTCCAATGTGTGGTAGTATCTAGTCATTGGACAACATACACAGAACTCAGTGCTTAAGGACGGTTCCAGTGAGACAACCCACCATGTACTCCTACATGGCCTCTCACTGCTACCTTTACCAAATCATGTTCACACACTTAACTCTCAGCACCAGAACATATCGTAACACTCCAATTCATTCCCAATGAATCAGACCTGACACACTCTAAGCAATAGGAGGCATGGCATGGTAGGAACACAACATGGCTCAATCAACTCCTACACATGCTAGTGGTTTCAACTATTTACTATGGCAATGACAGGTCATGCAGAGGAATGGGTTCAACTACGGCAGCAGAAAGTAGCAGTTGAATCTTTGTTGTCCTAATGCAATAAAAGAGAGCAGGAGCGAGAGAATGGGATCATATCGGAATGAACAAGGGGGTTTGCTTGCCTGGTAGATCAACAGGGGGCACTGCTCCACAGACAGGTACTCTGAAGCACTCTCCGGAGCAGAACCTATCGAGAAGGAACGGTGTCGACAATCAATACACAAGCATACGCAACAATATGATGCATGAACATGGCATGTAGATGTGATGCTGTTTGAGCTAATGCAAATAGCATTCTATTTGGATGAAGTCCATTTGAACCGAGAATTCAAATGCAACTTCAAGATAAGCTCTTATAAATGCCATTTATAGGTTTTCACTTATACAGCAGGTATAAGTTGGTTTGTCATGCATGAAACTGGTACATATGGATAGATTGCATTTTTCTGATAATTTTTCATATATAAATTATTTCAATCTGAGCTACGGTTGAATTTATATGAATTTTTGAAGTTTTGGCTAATTTCTAGAATTTCTTGTTTTAGAATAATTCCAGAAATCATTTATTGCGTCAGCTTGAGGTCAGCACTGCGTCAGCAGTCAACCTAGGTCAAACCTGATGTGTGGGGCCACACGTCAGTGTCATAGTTAGTTCATAGGGTTAATTAGTTGCTAAACTAATCCTAAACTAAGAGTTAGCAGGGCCGGGCCCCACAAGTCACAGACCCACACGGGTCAAACACCAAGTCAACTGGGGGGTTAGACCCAGTCAACCCCACCGGCGTTTAGCCGCCAACAAGGCCGAACGTGGCGGAGGGGATCGGGATCACCGTTCCGGCAACCAAAAGGATGGCGGGGACCACCGGGGCGTAGCCCGCGCTCATCCGCACGGATTGGAGCAAGTGGGAGAGGCGGGGCGGCCAGAGCTCGCCGGAGCGAAGCTCGGGGCGGTGGCCGGAGCACGGCCAAGTGCGGGCGAGGGCTGCGGTGCATGGGGAAGCGAGCGGAGAGGCTCTACGGCCTTCTGGCGTCACCAGGAGCAGGGTGACGCATTCGACTGCGGGCTGCGGTGGCCAGGGCGACGGCGGCGACATGGACGGCGGCAGGGCGCTTCGGCCATCTATGAAACAACGGCTACGGCGAGCGGCAAGCTACGGGGTTAGGGGAAAAGGTTCATGGCCTCACAGTGAGCACGAAGGGCTTGACGGCGAGTTCGGGGAGGTCCGGACAGCGACGAATTTGACGGCGGCGATCTGCGTGGCCGGAGATGAAGGCGACGGCGGTGGCAACGATACGGTGCGTCCCCGGTTGCCTGGCTCATCGAGGATGTACAGGATGTCGTGGCGGAGCTCTCGGGCACAGAGAGAGCTCGAGGGGGAGGCGGTGGCTGCATCAACAGCGAGCGGTGGCGACGGTGGTGTTCGGACGTCGCGTGAGAAAGAGCGAGGGAGAGGAGGGGAGGCCAGGGGAGAGAGAGAGAGCGGTGCGGGGCGGCGCGTGCGCGTCGGCCACACGCCCTGTCCTCCTGGCGAGAAGTCAGGGACGACTGGCGTCGGCCAGCTAGCTGGGCTGGCCTGCTGGGCCGCTGGGCTGCCAGGTAGGAGGCCCAGGTAAGGGTTTTTTTCCTTTTTCTGTTTCCTTTTCTATTTTTCTGACATTTGTTTTGATTTAATAAAAAAATACCAAATCATTTTATTTAATTCTGTAAAATTTTGCAGGGACCTAAGGAATTAATCCAAAGCCCCTAACCAAAATTCAGAATTACTGGACAATATTTTGTATATATAAAAATATTTATCCAACGCAAATAAATACTGGATTAATTCCAAATGCCCAAAATAAATACTTATGAGCTCTTTAAAATATTGGTTTGATTTTTATCTCTATCCAATATTTTCAGAGAGCAACATGAGCATTTTCTTGGACCCTTTTGGAGCAATTTTTACTTGGGTCATTTTCACAAATGATTCTGAGGGTTTCACAAATCCCCATTTCAAATTTAAATGGAATTTAAACATGATGCAAGCATGAAGGGCTAGCCTAGGTCATACCAGAACTAGGGATGTGACAACTCGCCCCCACTCGGAAGAATCTCATCCCGAGATTCAGGAGTCGGCGGAAAGAAAGTGGGGTACTCAAGTCGAAGACGATCTTCACGCTCCCAAGTAGCTTCTCTCTCGGAATGATGAGACCACTGAACCTTGAGAAACTTGATGTTATGACATCGAGTGACACGCTCTGCTTGATCAAGGATGCGAACAGGGTACTCTCGATAGATGAGGTTATCTTGAAGATCAAGCGCTTCGTGGTCCACTCCGCGGATGGGATCCAAGAAGCAACGCCTGAGTTGAGAGACGTGGAAGACATCATGAACTCGAGAAAGATGTGGGGGTAGTTCCAACTGGTAGGAAACCTCTCCTCGTTTAGCGAGAATGAGAAAGGAACCAATGTAACGAGGAGCCAACTTGCCCTTGATACCGAATCGATGGGTACCCTTCAAAGGGGTAACCCGAAGGTAAGCCTTGTCGCCAACTTCATAAGCCACTTCCTTATGACGACGGTCATACTGGCTCTTTTGACGAGATTGGGCTGTTTTCAAATTCTCACGAATGATGCTAACTTGCTCTTCTGCCTCCATCATATCCGGTCCAAAGAATTGTCTTTCACCGGTTTCTGACCAGTTCAAAGGTGTTCGTCATCTTCATCCATACAAAACCTCAAAAGGAGCTTTCTTGAGGCTGGATTCGTAGCTATTGTTATAAGCAAACTCGGTGAAGGGAAGACACTTCTCCCAATCCATACCGAATGAGATAACACAAGCTCTAAGCATGTCTTCGAGAATTTGGTTGACCCTTTCCACCTGACCACTTGATTGAGGGTGGAAAGCGGTACTGAAGGAAAGATGGGTGCCCATGGCAGTTTGGAAACTCTCCCAGAAATGAGAAGTGAAAAGACTGCCACGGTCTGAATTGATCTCTAGTGGGACACCATGAAGTGAAACTATTCGAGAAATATATAAGTCAGCGAGCTGACTAGCAGTGATACTCTCTCGAGCAGGTAGGAAGTGAGCCACTTTGGAGAGACGATCAATGACTACGAGGATAGCATCATTCCCTTTCTTGGTCCTGGGAAAGCCGGTGATGAAGTCCATACCAACTTTATCCCATTTCCATTCAAGAATAGCTAAAGGCTGAAGGGTGCCAGCAGGTCTTTGATGCTCTCCCTTAACGCGACGACAAACGTCACAGTTAAAAATGAACTGAGCAATTTCTCTCTTCATCCTGGTCCACCAGAACCTCTGGCGTAGGTCCTGATACATCTTAGTACTACAGGGATGAATCGTGAGAGGAGATTCATGAGCCTCCTTAAGAATTAGTTGTCGCAGATGTTGATTCTTGGGAACCACCAAGCGATTCTCAAAGAAAACAACACCTCGATCATCCATAGAGAAACATCCACCAACTCCCTTCCTAATGTTTCTCTTGATGCGGATAACACCCCTATCAAAATTCTGGTCAGAAATGATCTGATCCTCAAGGGTGGGTTTCGCCACCAAGGTAGAAAGGAATCCATGAGGAGCAATGTGAAGGTTAAGCTTACATAATTCCTCATGGAGAAGTGGCTGGCCCTGTTGCAACATGATATTGTTGCAATAGGACTTATGATTTAGCGCATCAGCCATGACATTCCCCTTGCCTGGGGTGTAGGTAATTCCTAAGTCGTAATCTGAGATCAACTCCAACCAACGTCTTTGCCTAAGGTTCAAATTTGGTTGGGTGAAGATATACTTGAGACTCTGGTGGTCGGTGTATATCTCGCAACGTTTACTGAGAAGGTAATGTCGCCGAATCTTAAGTGCATAGACTACGGCTGCAAGCTCTAGATCATGTGTAGGATAATTCTCCTCATGTGGATGCAACTGTCGAGATGCATAGGCAATCACATGACAATCTTGCATAAGAATGCAACCTAGTCCCTGTCGTGAGGCATCATAATAGATAACAAAGTCCTTAGTGAAATCCGGTGGCACAAGTATAGGAGCAGCAGTCAGGCGTCTTTTCAGTTCCTGAAAGCTGTACTCGCACTGTGGGGACCACTCAAACTTTTTATCTTTCTTGAGAAGTTCCGTGAGAGGTTTGGCCACTTTGGAGAAGTTCTCAACGAAGCGGCAACAATAACTGGCTAGGCCAAGGAAACTCCTAACTTTCGTAACCGTTTCAGGTGGAGTCCAATCTAGAATGGCTTGAACTCTTCCGGGATTGACAGCAATGCCCTTACCAGAGATTACGTGGCCGAGATAGGTCACTTCTGGCAACCAAAATTCGCACTTGGAGAACTTGGCATAAAGACGGTGTTCTCTGAGTTTTTCTAACACAAGTCTAAGATGTTTGGCATGCTCTTCCTCGTTCTTCGAGTAAATAAGAATGTCATCGAGGTAAACCACGACGAACTTATCTAAGTATTCCATGAAGATCGAGTTCATCAAGCGAGAGAGTGTAGCTGGAGCATTGGTTAGACCAAAGGACATGACGGTGAACTCGTACTGACCATAACGAGTGACAAAAGTTGTTTTAGTAATGTCCCCGTTTCTGATCTTGATTTGGTGGTAGCCTAACCTCAAATCCATCTTGGAGAAGACTGAGGATCCAGCGAGCTGATCATACAGATCATTGATCCTGGGGAGCGGATACTTGTTCTTTATCGTGACCAAATTAACGGGACAATAATCTACAACCATCCGGTCCGTACCATCCTTCTTCTTGACAAAGAGGACGGGGCAAGCCTAGGGAGAAGAACTAGGACAGATGAAACCCTTCTGCAAGGACTCATCAAGTTGTTTCTTAAGCTCGGCTAGCTCTAAGGGTGCCATCTTGTAAGGTCTCCTAGAAATCGGGGCGGTTCCGGGGATAAGATCTATGACAAACTCTACATCTCTATCAGGTGGAATACCTGGCAGTTCCTCTGGAAAGACATCCGGAAAATCACGGACTACCGGGATATCTTCAAGGTTAGGAAGAGGGCTAGCATTTAGAGAATAGAGTTGACGCTTTGCAATTTTGGTGGAGACAGTGACTATCTTGCCAGAGGGGTGTGTGAGCTGAACAGACCTGGTGTAACAGTCAATCTTGGCATAATGAGCTTTCATCCAGTCCATACCCAAGATGATGTTAATATCTGAAGACTTAAGGGATATCAAGGAAGCTAGGAATACAAGTCTGTCAACATGTATTTCATTTCCATAACTTATCCTAGAAGTTTGCCACTTGGATCCAGGAGATTGAATGAGTAGTGGGGAGGGCATATCACAAAATGACATGTCGTGCAAGCAGGCATAACTTTCGGAAATGAAGGAGTGAGATGCTCCAGTATCGAATAGAACCGAAGCTAGGTGACAGTTGACAAGGAGTGTACCAAGAACGACATCTGGATCATCATGAGCGTCTTTAGCTGAGATGTGATGCACACGTCCAAGTTCAGTGGGAGCTGACTTGGAACTGATCATCTGGTGTGAAGGCTTACTACCATGGCCAACAGACTTCTCGGGCTGGGGTGGAGCAACACGGGTCTGAGTGCAGATACGGGCAATGTGGCCTGGCTCTCCGCACTTGTAGCAAATCTTGGAGGTATGACATGGACCCGCATTGACAAGTGGTCTGCCAATAGGCATGGGTGTAGCATACGGTTGAACTGGGTGAGGTGCCACACAAGAAGGCCTTGGTGTATAATCGGGTGGAAGAGCGGAGTTCGGAATCCAAATCCGGCGCTTCTGAGAACTAGAACCGGAGGAAGAACCCAAATCACGGGTGTGCTTACGAGACTCCTCGTAAGTGAGTTGAGCTGTCTCTGCATTAATGGCCTTGTTCACAAGAGCCTGGAATGTATTGTAATGATGCAAGTGTAGATCACGACGCAACTTGGGGTTGAGACCCTTCCGGAACCTAGCCTGCTTCTTGGCGTTTGTGGACACTTCTTCTGTAGCATAGCGGGCAAGGTTCTCAAACTCTCTACTGTAAGCATCAACAGCCATCTTACTCTGGGTGAAACTACAGAACTCTTCTCTCTTGCAGTCAAGGAGAGCCTGAGGAATGTGATGCTTGCGAAAGGCCTCAGTGAAATCTCTCCAGGTGGTTATCTGGCCAGTTGGAAGCATAGCCTCATAGTTCTGCCACCAAAGACTAGCAGGACCTTCCAGGTGATATGTAGCATAGGTGACCTTGTCACTTTCAGCTACGTTCACAGAACGCAGCTTGTGAGTGATACTACGAAGCCAGTCATCTGCATCGAGTGGTTCGATGGAATGATGGAAGGTAGGTGGTTTCAGACCAATGAAATCATAAATGGTTGCTGACTCCTTGCACTGGGGTGCGGTGTTCTCCTCGATACGTGCTAACAAGCGGTTGGTCTCACGCTTGTTCATCTCAACTTCTAACACGAACTTTGCCAACGAAGACTGATCTGGAGGATCCTCATCCCTACCATCTCCGTGGTTCCGGCTATGAGCAACAGAATTTCGGTTAACCGACAACATCCTGAAGAACGAAACCAAGGAAACAAGGATGGATTCAGCATCATCATAGGGATGTAGAATATAGTACGAGGAAAATACTATCTCTTGAACTCCTAGGACAACTCCAGCAGCATAATGGCAGTAAAATGCTCCTGAAGAACGAAACCAAGGAAACAAGGATGGATTCAGCATCATCATAGGGATGTAGAATATAGTACGAGGAAAATACTATCTCTTGAACTCCTAGGACAACTCCGACAGCATAATGGCAGTAAAATGCTCAAAATGAGACATCCTGCAAATGATGGGGTAGCACCAAACTCAACATCATCACCCAAGGTTCTGGGATATTACTAAGGAGACTACACCGGAAGTACTTGAAAACTGGAATATGACTCTGATCAACCAATCCTATGGGACTACGAAGTAGTAACACGTGATCCTGATAGACAGAAGAGGAAGCCTAGTTCCTTAACCCCGTAGGAAAGATAGGATGGCTCAGATCAGAGGGCTAAGACTTGAAAGGAGTACAAAGAGCCCTAAGTTCCCTTCCACAATCAATTCCCTTGAATAACCAAAGAGTTTCTAGACTCAACTTCGACCAGGTTGGCTTGGAAATCCTACAGGCAGTCGGGCTCTGATACCAAAGCTGCCGAGACCCCGATTCCAAGTCACATCGATCTAGCTGGTAACACCTCATATCACTTTGCAGCCTCACGCACGGTATTCCCACGGGTGTCGCCTTACCCTGGCCTGAGACCGTTTGCGCCTTTTGGCTCACGTATATGATTGTGTCGCTAGCATCCATATCACAGAGAACCCAGGCCGACATGGCTAGTCGTGAACCCAAAGGGCACTAACCCATGGGGACAGGCATACATGAATCACACCGAGCATGTCGGTCAGCAGCGTGTGAATCCGGGCTGTAGCACTGGGCTAACAGGACTCCGGGAACCCAGGCTGTAGCAGGCTAGGCAGGACTCCGGATGTCACCGCGTGACATTTTCCCGAAGGGACAGACACAGGAATGAAGTGAAGCACATGCCGGCCATTCAAGTGTCCTGAGCAGTAGTGCTGGGCTAGCAGGACTCCGGTGAACCGGGCTGTAGAGGCCTACTATGGCTCAAGGAAGCACTAGACTACATTTCCCCATAAGAGAGACTGCCAAGGATAAACAACTAGATTGTCGGATCCCACACATAGCAATACACGTCACACGTACGCATAACATGCAAGTATGTGTTGTACAACATGGCATCACAACATAACGCAAACTCATATAGATAAAGGCTCAGAAGAGCCACATAGCATAAAATACAAACAGGGGTCACATGACCCATCATTCAGAGCATACAAGCAACGGAAGCATTACATGTCTGGGTACAGACAACTACAAAAGAAGAGGCTAAGAGGCCTGACTATCTACAAGTCCCTCCCAAGGGCACAAGATCGTAGCTGAGGTGCAAGCTACTCGTCGAAGTCCAAGCGGTACTACTATTGAGACAGATGTCTCACCTGCAAAACATAAATAAAGCAAACGTGAGTACAAAGGTACTCAGCAAGACTTACATCAGATCCTATCATACATGCATTTGTCTCAAGAAGGTAATGTGGGGTTTAGTTGCAGCAAGCCAGCTTTGACTCAGTGGCTATCCTGTTCTATGACAACGAGAAACTTCTTTGAGGTGAGGCAGCGCACACGAGTCCACTAGTCACCACATCAATACACTACTATGGATTCATCCTCGTCTCCTTACAAGAAGGCCATCCATAGCACTCACACTTGTCTTGAGCATTTTAGAGTCCACTTTAAGTTGTCTATGTACCACGTAAGCATCCAAGAAGTCCATAATCGAGGACACGGCTATTTGAATAGATCATGTTAACCCTGCAGGGGTGTACCTCTTCACACATGCTCTGGCCAGTTACCGCCATGTACACGTCATGTACCTCGGCAACCTTCAAGCGGAAGCCTGGCGAGGGAGTCGGCCACGACCTAACTAACCACACAAGACTCTAGTCCAGGTTTATCGCCTATTCGGGTTCCATCCGCAAGGAGATCCGGCTGGGGTGTCACTCACGGCCCCAAACGACGTGTGCAGGGTTCCCAAGCCCACCTCGCTGGATGGATCTACGCTTGGTACACCGTGCCACTTGTGCCTAGTCTGTCCCAAGCCCACCTGGCCAGGTGCCACTTGGTAGACTACTAACACTACCTACAAACACCAGAAACTATTTGCGACTCCTGGACAGAGATCAAGTTGGTTAATAAGTCGAGAGGGGCACTTAAGCATTCCAATGTGTGGTAGTAGCTAGTCATTGGACAACATACACATAACTCAATACTTAAGGACGGTTCCAGTGAGACAACCCACCATGTACTCCTACATGGCCTCTCACCGCTACCTTTACCAAATCGTGTTCACACACTTAACTCTCAGCACCAGAACATATCGTAACACTCCAATTCATTCCCAATGAATCAGACCTGACACAACTCTAAGCAATAGCAGGCATGGCATGGTAGGAACACAACATGGCTCAATCAACTCCTACACATGCTAGTGGTTTCAACTATTTACTATGGCAATGACAGGTCATGCAGAGGAATGGGTTCAACTACCGCAGCATAAAGTAGCAGTTGAATCGTTGTTGTCCTAATGCAATAAAAGAGAGCAGGAGCGAGAGAATGGGATCATATCAGAATGAACAAGGGGGTTTGCTAGCCTGGTAGATCAACAGGGGGCACCACTCCACAGACAGGTACTCTGAAGCACTCTCCGGAGCAGAACCTATCGAGAAGGAACGGTGTCGACAATCAATACACAAGCATATGCAACAATACGATGCATGAACATGGCATGTAGATGTGATGCTGTTTGAGCTAATGCAACTAGCATTCTATTTGGATGAAGTCCATTTGAACCAAGAATTCAAATGCAACTTCAAGATAAACTCTTATAAATGCCATTTATAGGTTTTCACTTATACAGCAGGTATAAGTTGGTTTGTCATGCATGAAACTAGTACATATGGATAGATTGCATTTTTCTGATAATTTTTCATATATAAATTATTTCAATCTGAGCTACGGTTGAATTTATATGAATTTTTGAAATTTTGGCTAATTTCTGGAATTTCCTGTTTTAGAATAATTCCAGAAATCATTTATTGTGTCAGCTTGAGGTCAGCACTGCGTCAGCAGTCAACTTGGGTCAAACCTGATGTGTGGGGCACACATCAGTGTCATAGTTAGTTCACAGGGTTAATTAGTTGCTAAACTAATCCTAAACTAAGAGTTAGCAGGGCCGGGCCCCACAAGTCACTGACCCACACAGGTCAAACACCAGGTCAACTGGGGGGTTAGACCCAGTCAACCCCACCGGCGTTTAGCCGCCGGCGAGGCCGAACGCGGTGGAGGGGCTCGGGATCACCGTTCCGGCGATCAAAAGGACGGCGGGGACCACCGGGGCGTAGCCCGCGCTTGTCCGCACCGATTGGAGCAAGTGGGAGAGGCGGGGGCGGCCGGAGCTCGCCGGAGCGAAGCTCGAGGCGGTACCTGGAGCATGGCCAAGTGCGGGCGAGGGCTGCGGTGCATGGGGAAGCGAGCGGAGAGGCTCTACGGCCTCCTGGCATCACCAGGAGCAGGGTGGCGCACTCGGCTGCGGGCTGCGGTGGCCAGGGCGACGGCGGCGACATGGACGGTGGCGGGGCACTTCGGCCATCTATGAAACAACGGCTACGGCGAGCGGCAAGCTACGGGGTTAGGGGGAAAGGTTCATGGCCTCACAGTGAGCATGAAGGGCTTGACGACGAGTTCGGGGAGGTCCGGACGGCGACGAATTTGAAGGCGGCGATCTGCGTGGCCGGAGATGAAGACGACGGCGGTGGAGACGATATGGTGTGTCCCCTGTTGCCAGGCTCGTCGAGGACGTAGAGGACGTCGTGGCGGAGCTCTCGGGCACAGAGAGAGGTCGAGGGGGAGGCAGTGGCTGCAGCAACAGCGAGCGGTGCCGACGGTGGTGTTCGGACATCGGGCGAGAAAGAGCGAGGGAGAGGAGGGGAGGCCAGGGCAGAGAGAGAGAGAGAGCGGTGCGGGGCGGCGCATGCGCGTCGGCCACACGCCCTGTCCTCCTGGCGAGAGGTCAGGGACGACTGGTGTCGGCCAACTGGCTGGGCTGGCCTGCTGGGCCGCTGGGCTGCCAGGTAGGAGGCCCAGGTAAGGGTTTTTTTCCTTTTTCTGTTTCCTTTTCTATTTTTCTGACATTTTTTTATTTAATAAAAAATACCAAATCATTTTATTTAATTCTGTAAAACTTTGCAGGGACCTAAGCAATTAATCCAAAGCCCCTCACCAAAATTCAGAATTATTGGACAATATTTTGTATATATAAAAATATTTTTCCAACGCAAATAAATACTGGATTAATTCCAAATGCCCAAAATAAATACTTATGAGCCCTTTAAAATATTGGTTTGATTTTTATCTCTGTCCAATATTTTCAGAGAGCAACATGAGCATTTTCTTGGACCCTTTTGGAGCAATTTTTACTTGGGTCATTTTCAGAAATGATTCTGAGGGTTTCACAAATCCCCATTTCAAATTTAAATGGAATTTAAACATGATGCAAGCATGAAGGGCTAGCCTAGGTCATACCAGAACTAGGGATGTGACAATGATACACTTAAGTGATATACATATTATTATTCATGTCGGTACTTTTTTATGTTGTACTAATTTCATTTATTCTTTATCATGGCAGGTGTTGAAAGATGGTGGGCGCTGGTCGGGAGCGCGCCGAGGTCCCTTCTTCGTCGGCGCATGGTGCGAGGTCTTCCATTCCACATGCACCTCTCCGCCGAGCGTTGCTGGATAGTATGGCGACACCGCCGGGCCCTTCTTCGTCGACCGCGGTGCCCAGCAGGGGACGAGGTAAGAAGAAGAGAGGAGGTGGAGCATGTGGTCTCGGGAGAGGAGGTAAGGTGACTCTTACAGCGCCTTCCTCGCCGCCACCCCCAGCTGTTTCACCCGAGCACGTGACTGCTAGGGTGAACTCGTCCGAGGAGCAGGCTACATGGATCCGGTCCACGAGCCCCCAGTCCACGGGTCTTCAGCCCACGAGCCTCGGGTCGATGGGCCTTCGACCCACGAGACCCCGGAGGAGCACACATCTGGATGGGGTACCTAGTCGGGTCAGCCTGAGGAGCCGAGTGGCCATGCTGATGATGGCGGGGAGCCGACTGATATTGAGGAGGAGGGGGGCAACGTCTACCAGCGTGGTGCTACACGGCTCCCGTCCGTGCCGGCGACCCGCGAGCAGAGGTGGTTGATTTTCCCTGATGGGGAGAGGTAAGTGCATTTAATCTTTTTGTACCTTCTGCATTCACGTTTCTTCAAATAACTAATGCGTTGGCCTTGTCATGCTACAGGGGTTGGGACCACCATGAAAGTGTCCGCCGGCCCAACTCCGTCCTTGGAGTTCTGATTTGGCAAAACTTCCCGGGGTTTGTCATGTTGCCTGGTGAGGGTCGGCTTCCAGAGGTTGGATTGAGTTGGGAGCACTACTTGGCTGCCCCGGCCCCGCCGGGTGAGATTATCGACGGTGTCTTGTGCAAGACGAGGGCAGACGTGGTGATCAGAAAGTTCTGGGTAATTTCTCCTTTACACAATTAAAAATCTTCAACTAGCTAGTTATTAATTGTACTAATCAATATTGTCTCATTTGATTGCAGACATTCTATAGGTGTGATGAGGGATACGAGGAGGAGGTGGCAGATGTTATCGACAAGGAGTGTAAGCGCCTACTTCAGAACTTACGGCATGAGGTTCGGGTGCAGGCTGTTCGAGACT
Organism: Triticum dicoccoides; assembly: GCF_002162155.2. Classification (NCBI taxonomy): domain Eukaryota; kingdom Viridiplantae; phylum Streptophyta; class Magnoliopsida; order Poales; family Poaceae; genus Triticum; species Triticum dicoccoides. Next base: position 483,781,530 of record NC_041382.1, on the reverse strand, counting down.
ACTACGCCGAGCGTGGTATCAAGAAGCCCAAGAAGGAGTGTCGCGATAAGTTCTTGAGTAAGGAGCAGTACATGAAGGTAATTCTTAAGGCCTTGTACTTACTTCCTTCATTTAGTAATTCATAGTCGTAGGGCTCAAGTTTCTATTTGCTAACTTAGGCCCCTCCGAGATGGTGTGCGGATCGGATGGATTGTTGGGAGGTGTTGGTCAATGTGTGGTGCTCAAAAGAATGGCAGGCCACCCACAACGAGGCCAAGGACAAACGTGCCCAAATGGAAGGTGTGCCACACCACCAAGGCAGCTCCAACTTATTTCAGTACGGGCGGAACTGGGTATGTGGTTTGCTTCATGATTCATGCAATTCATTCATCATGCTAGCTTTAGCCCTTTAATTACTAATTTACTTTGTTTCTCTCTTTCAGGCACGCTACAATAAGGCGGATAAGGTGCCAGAGGTGTACGACCTGTATGCCATGGCCCACACTGGCCCTTACAAGAAAGTCAAGGCATTCTCTGCGTCTGACCTCGATGATCCAAAGAACTTCACCAACATCTTCGCCCATGACAAGCTCGTGCAATATAGAGATCAGGGGAAGGCGAGGAAAGGGGAGGACTTTAACTCGAGCCAGGGTCCCATTGATACAGAGCTGCTGATGATATCTGGTGGCGGGAGGTCCCATGGCTCCATAGCCATGGGAGATGGACTTATCCGTTGTCCTAGCACTCTCCTGGAGATCAAGGCGCACCAGTCGAGCTCCGCTCCTGAGATAAGGCCTCGTGAACGGCCAGTCCAACTCGCCTTCAAGGTTAGTTATCTTTCTCCATTACATTGTGTGCGCTTCCATCAATGATTACAGATGGTCATGTGAGTGGTGTTGCAGGCTGCTATACAGAGTGAGAGAGATAGAACGGAGAAACTTCTGGCGGAGGCGGCGGAGAGGCAGCGGGAGTTGGAGGAGAGGACGACAAAGATGTTGGAGGAGGAGAGGGCACAGAATGACATGTAGGCAAGGGCCATGTACGAGCTCCTTGTGGTAAGTTTCTTCTGCAGATTACTTGCTAGTCTTAACATTTGAGTCTCATTACTAACTAGTATGACTCTGTTGTGAAAACCAAATGTGCAGTCTGTGTGCGAGAAGTCCGGTCAGACCGCTCCACCGATGCCAGTGATTGCTCCTGGGAGCACGGTAAGTTTAATTTGAATGGACATTACTTGCTAGTCTTAACCTTTGAGTGTCATAATGCTAACGATACATTGGAAATGATCTTTGGTGCAGCTTAACTCCAGAAATGCATCGCACGATCCTTCTCCAGCTACCGGCGCGAGCCAGCCCGCTCCTACACCTCCCTGATCACGGTAAGTTTCTCTAATGTTTTGCTTAACAAATGCATAAAGACCTAGACTTAGCTTTATTTCCTCCAATATGCTTACCATAATGACCTAGAGTTAGCTTCTTTTCCTCCAAAATGACTTAATAAGCTTACTGACCTCATAAACCATCCATGTTACCTAAGTTAGCTCTAAAACGATATGTACTTAGCTTACTTATGTCAAAAATTGCATAATTAGCTTAGTTAGCTCATAAACGATCCATTTTACCTAAGTTAGCTCTAAAATGACTCATTTTACCTTAGTTAGCTTACAAGTGATCCAATTTATCCAAGTTAGCTCTAAAATGACCCATTTTACGTAGATTAGCTCCTAAATGATCCATTTTACCTATGTTAGCTTTAAAATGACCCATTTCACCTAGGTTAGCTCCAAAATGACCCATTTCACCTAGATTAGCTCCAAAATGACCCATTTCACCTAAGTTAGCTAAAAAACAATCCATTTCACCTTAGTTAGCTCAAAAACGTGGCATTTCGCCTTAGTTAGCTCATAAACGACCCATTTCAACTAAGTTAGCTCCAAAATGATCCATTTCACCTAGGTTAGCTCATAAACGACCCATTTCACCTAGGTTAGCTCATAAACGACCCATTTCACCTAGGTTAGCTCATAAACGACCCATTTCACCTAGGTTGGCTCATAAACGACCCATTTCACCTAGGTTGGCTCATAAACGACCTATTTCACCTAGGTTAGCTCATAAACGACCCATTTCACCTAGGTTAGCTCATAAATGATCCATTTCACCTAGGTTAGCTCATAAACGATCCATTTCACCTAACTTAGCTCATAAACGATCCATTTCACCTAAGATAGCTCATAAACGATCCATTTCACCTAGGTTAGCTAATAAACGATCCATTTCACCTACGTTAGCTCATAAACGGTCCATTTCAACTAATTTAGCTCATAAATGATCCAGTTCACCTAAGTTAGCTAATAAATGTCATATACTTCTTCTTCTAGTCTTCTTCTTCTTCTATTCTTTTTCTTCTAGTCTAATTCTTCTTCTAGTCTTCTTTTTCTAACTTTGTTATTTGTCATTTTGCAGGTTTCATTCACTTCACGGAAGCCAGCTTGCTATGATGGATTGCTTGTTTTTTTCCTTTGATGCACTTCTTGTATTCTGCTCGCTTGCTATGATGGAATTAACTTGCTATGATGAAACTAGATTGCTATGATGAAACTTTGCATATTGTAATATGTATGGATCGATGGAACTATGTGCAACCTACTATGTATGTATGGATGGATATATATATGTGCTGGATATTTATTATGTTGGATATATATGTGCTGGATATTTATTGTGAAAGAGTCCTGTGATATATTTGTTGTGATAATTGTTGGATATAAGAAAAACAGAATAAAAAAGAGGCAGTGCAGGCTCTTTGCCATCCACGGCAGACGGCAAAGACCCCTCTGCCATCGGTGGCAGGCGGCAAAGGGGGCACGTGGCGCCCACCTGTGCTTCCTGAGAGATGGGCCATTTGGCAAATTTGCCTACCGTGGCGGACGGCAAAGCTAAGCTGATGGCAAAGACTTTGCCTTTGCCGTTTGCCGTGGCAGATGGCAAAACACAGCGGGCGCTGACGCATTGCTGACGTCAACTGGCGGACGGCAAAGAGGCGCTCAAATTTGCCGTCCGCTGGCGGACGGCAAAGGCCACCGTTAGCCGCCTAACGGACTAACACTGGCGGACGTCCAGTATTTTGCCGTCCGTCCTCTTTGTCGTCCGCCGCTGTAGGCAAAGGACTCTTTGCCGTCCGCCATAGAAAGCAGACGGCAAAGGACCTGTTTGCCGACCCAGTATTTGCCGTCCCTGTTTGCCGTCCGCCGTCTGTGCCTTTGCCGTCCTCCGTGGCAGACGACAAAATACTGGATTCCTGTAGTGGGAGGCATGCTATCATCATAATAAATTTGCTCATCAAAACATGGGAGACTAAAAATATCATCTTCATTAAACATAGCATCCCCAGGCTTGGGAAAAACATTAATTGCAGCAAATATATTCTCAAACATGTCATTCTCATCAAGCATAGCATCCCCAAGCTTGGGCCTTTTCATATCATAAGCATAATTACTCTCATCATTAATAGTATGGATAGCACCAACAGTATAACAATTATCATCATCACAATGAGTAATAGGAGCAACCTTATTTGGGATGGATACATTTTTCCTTTGCTTCTCCGTCTTTTCTTTTTCTTCTTCACATCATGTGTGGGTTTTATCCTCTTTTCGGAGCTCCTTATTAATGAGATTGGTTGAATAGGAGGCTCCTCCTCGTTACCTGATTCATCATAAGAAATAATAGGAGAATATTGGGAAGTCTCTTCCCTTTCATTAGTATTCTCTTCATCTTCTATTTGTTTTCTTGTCTTTATGTAATTGGCAATATAAGGATTTTCAATGCAATTCACCGCACAATACATAAAAGTTTCTTCTAGATCAAAATCAAGAAATTTATCAAGATTAAATTTTGTAATACCCTTAGTTATACATTTCATTTCTTCATACCCCAAGAGAAGACTAAGCTCTTTATGATGATCAAGGGTAATCAAGTTATCACAATTTTTGGACACAATTTGATCATGAAACAAATAGCATTGGAGCTTTAAATGACCATGTTCGTTGCAAAGTTCACGAGGATGCCGATAAATATTGAATCTTTCAGCACAATCATCTAGCCTTTCTTGCAACCATTTAGTTTCCAAATACTTATGCCTCTTGCAAAATCTATCTTCCCTACTTGGTGTGTGCTTGCAAGCTCTATGTATTCCACAAAAGTTGACATGCTTATAAGAGACATTTTCATCATGACTAGTGCAATCATCATTAGTACTATGGATATTCAAGGAGTTCATACTAACAACATTGCAATCATGCTCATCATTCAAAGATTTAGTGCCAAACATTTTATAGACTTCTTCTTCTAGCACTTGAGCACAATTTTCCTTTCCATCATTCTCATGAAAAATATTAAAAGATGAAGCGTATGAGGCAAACTCAATTCCATTTTTGTAGTTTTATTTTATAAACTAAACTAGTGATAAAACAAGAAACAAAAAGATTCGATTGCAAGATCTAAAGATATATGTCGGGGGTTGGGTGCGACATATGCCAAAGGATGGCTTATAATGGTGGGGGCGAGTAGAACGTCGCCGGTGCCTGGAAACGGGATGAGGCGAAGACATGCATGCTGGCGAATCTTACCCAGCTTCAGGGCTCTCCGGGGAGATAATACCCCTACTGCTGCTCTACGGGGTCTCCGCATGATCACTATGGCAAAGTGTTTACACGATTGCTCCTTGAGCTGTTTCCTAGAGGTAGGAGAAGGCAAGGCTAGCTCTCTCCTTCCTATATGATCTGGTCTAGTGCTAATGGATTCCAACCCTTTTCATGGGTGCCCTGGGGGTTTATATAGGCCTACCCCCCAGGGGTACAATGGTAATCCGGCTGGACGCGGGCTCAGCCGTCAGCGCCTCCGGCCTCCGTCTTCTTCGCCGACTGCTGGGGCCCGCCGACTGGCTCGGTACAGAGCCGACAGGCCGCGTCCGCCACGGGCGAGTCTTGCCGGCTACTGATTAGTGTAGCCGCGCTTCTAATGACGCGGGCTTGGTCATGGAGTCGTGGCAACAGCCCTGCCGCCTGGCAGGCAATCACTATTGCCACTCTCTGTCACATCTGGTTAATGGCGCGTGGGCCCCGGGGGAGGGGCTGGCCGACTCTCGGGGGCCGAGTCCCAACGGGTCCGACTGGTGGCGCACCTGCCGTCTTCTGGGGTCCCATTGGCTGGTGGGACCCGCAGCCCCAGGGTCGTACAGACAAGCCGTCGTGGGCACGGGATTCGGTCCACCGGTGCTGATGTCAGGGCCGGCATGGCAACAGTGCCACGCCGCATGGAGATCTCCACGGGTACGGCGTACTGTGGCCATGCCTGCCCTTGGAAAGGGGTGGGAGCAGGCTTCACTGTAGCCACTCCCCTGTCATGTCCCTCTTGATGAGGACATGGGGTTTGTTGGAGTCGCGGTCCGACTCCCCAAGGTCGGCTTCTCGGGAAGTCGTCAGTCAGGAGTCGGCTTATCCTGAAGTCGTTCCTGGGAATCGGCCGCAAGTGGCTAGTCGGTTGCCTTGCCGCCGACTTCTCAAAAGGCGGCTCTGTGTCCTGGGGTCTTGAGGGGCGCAGCCTGCCCCGATGTCTTGAAAGGTTCTGGGGCTCGGGTTAGCCTACCCGTGGCCCATTACTCTGATAGTAGTCCCCGAAGCTGATGAGGCGCCGCGGACGATTGGCCGAGGAGCCTCAGCAGTTTTCTCTTTCCGGGTGCCTGAGACATGGATCTTGCTTGACTTCTGTCGAGCCGACTAGAAGGAGTCGGACCCGCCCAACTCCGACTTGTTTTGAACGTCGCGGCGGGATCCAAGTAGCATGCTGGTTAAGCTTCCAGGCCGCCGCCCGTTCCGGGCCTGTCACGTGGCAACACGCGGCCGGGCCAGTCTGCCAGCCTGCGCGCGTGACGGGACAGGCCCGTAGGAGGCGCCCGCCATTACCGCGCCTCAGCGCTCGAGCGGATCCGCAGTGGCCCGAGCGGACGGTTGGGATTCCCATCGAGTTACTGCGTGCAGTAACTTTTGTCATGGAAACGTGGGGGTCGTGGGGTCATGGGCGCAGCAAATCGCACGTCCGCCCCCTTGGCTTCGCAGCCCATGAGGCTATAAGTAGGGGGAGGAGGGGGGCGCGGCAGAGCACGCACGCCCCTCCTCCACGCTACTCCTTGCTCTTCTTCTTCTTCTTCCTCGCACCGCCGCGCGCCCAAGCTTTGCCGAACGCCGCGGCGATCCTCTTACGATGAGTTCTTCTTCTGCCGCCGTGCCTCCCTCGATGCATTCCGGCACCTGGGATGGCTCAGAAGTTCATGACGACCACATCGAGTTCCTCCGAAAGACTCGTCGGCTCCCCGGTGAAGATTACGTGTGGGTACGCCTTGCACCGAGGGGGGAGATCTCTCCGGCGCCGGAGGAGGGCGAGTGGGTTATCTTCCATTCACACTGCCTACGCGGATTGGGGCTGCCGGCGAGTAGCTTCTTCCGCTCCTTTCTGGAGTTCTACGGCCTCCAGCCGCACCACCTCACGCCCAACACGGTGGTGCTGTTGTCCGCCTTCATGGCCTTGTGCGAAGGCTTCCTCGGAATCCTCCCCACCCTCGAGCTCTGGGGGGGAGTTCTTCTACTGCAAGCTCGGCACCCAGGCTACAGGCGTGCTGGCTCAGTGCAGCGCGTTCATCACCGTGCGGAGGTCGGGGGTCGACAACCCCTTCCCCACCATCAAGCTGATAAAGTCGGTGAAGATGTGGCAGCGATCGTACTTCTACGTGAAGAGCGTCTTCGCGAGGGCCGATTGGGTCAACTTGTCGGCTTTCGAAGCCGGCCCTCCGGCTGGGACACTGCCCAACTGGTCATACCGGGCCAAGTCACTGACGCTTGCGGGGGCCGGCACCGTCGCGCGACTCCGAGTGCTGACGCAGTCGGAGGGCTTGACTGGTCCAGACCTGCTTGCCGCCTTCATGGCGCGCTGAGTTCTCCCACTCCAAGGTCGCCCCCACATGATATGCCAAATGAGCGGGCACCATGACCCGAGTCGGATGTGCACCAAGGACATGCCTCACGAGGAGGTGGCCTACATGGTGAACTACCTCTTGGACAGCAAGCTTCTGGAGGACTGGCGGTTCGGCAAGGAGCCGTACTCCCGCGCCAACCCCCCATCCATAGTGAGTTGCCTTTTCTTTCTTTCTATGAATTGTCTTCTTTTCTCACCGAGTTTGTTTTGTGCGACCTGACTAGTCGGCTTTGGTCAGAATCCCCTCCTCCATCCACCAGCCGGCACCACGGGGCCGGCCCGCGAGTTCCTTGCCGACTGGGCGGAGAGCGACGTCGACGACCCCGATCTGGGGGTGGCAGCTTTGGAAGACGATGCCGAGGGAGGAGGCGACCCGCGGCTCGGGGCCAGTCCAGAGGACTGGCCTGATGATGATGAGGAGGTCGCCCCCCACCACCGGCCAGGAGCCAGCCATCCCGGCGCGGGCTCTTCTGCCATGTTGGGTGCTCCAGGCGGCGAGAAGAAGCGCAGGGCCGTGCCGACTTTGTTCGGCAGTCGGCCGAAGAAGCCCAAGAGTTCGGCTGTGGCGACCAAGCGGGACGAGGCGGCCGCGAAGGCCATCCGCTTCCGCAAGGAAGTAAAGAAGCCGCCACTGGTCTCCGCGTGAGTATTCCGTCTTAATCTTTTATTCTTTCTTTGTAGCTTTTTTCTGAGTCTTTTACTTGCTTCCCTCGCTTCAGGGCTCCCCTCACTCTTGAGAGGGTTGTCGCCGCCTCCGTCATGGGGTCAGCGGAGACGTCCGCCACCACTCGGCGGATTGACCCCGCTGCCGACCTCCGGGAGGCGATGGAGCGGAACACGCAGGAGAAGCGCAACGAGGAAGAGGCCGCCCGCCTGGAGAAGGTGGAGGCCGATAACGCGGAGGCCTCCGCCAAGAAGAAACTGGCAGAGGTCAAAGCCGTCATCGCGACGAAGCGGCAGGCTGAGGAGGCCGCGCATCGCCAATCAGCATCGCCTCCGGAGTTCACGGGGAAGACTGGGGAAGCCGGCGGCGAGAACCCCATCATGGAGAGGGAAGGCGGCGACTCCTCCGCGCCGGACGTGATCGTTCCGCCGCCACCTCTGCCGTCGTCTGGGAGCGCGCAAGGCAAATAGCCGGCGGACCCGCCGGTGCCACCGACTGAAGACGAGGCCGTGGCGAGGCTACTCCTTCAAGTCGGCTTGCCAACGCGTCGCCGTCTTGAGAAGGCGACTTCGGCGCCACGCCCCCTAGAGACCGGCACCACCAGCTCGGCGATCCCAGACGCCGAAGCGACAAGCGCCGCGCCCATTGGGTGGGTGCGAGGAGGCGGCACGGGGCCGCTGAACCAGGCGCTTCTGGACGTCCAGACGAAGCTGCAAGCTGAGGGCGACGTGATCCAGAACTGCACCAAGGCATACCTGGCGTCGCGGGCAGCCGTCTGGGTATGCTTTCTCTTTGGTCCTTGTTTTCTTGTTCCTCTCTATGGGGGCGCGCCAGCGCACCCACTAGGTGTTGTAACACCCTCGATGCGACTATATCTCCCACGTGTCGAGACACAACTTAGAGGCATAATCGCATTGAAGGCATAGGTCGCAAGTTAGGCAATCTTCACAACATCCCATGTAATATAGATAGTAAAAGGGGAGATAACATAGTTGGCTTACACTCGCCACATCAATCAAGTACATAAATACCATTACATCATACAAACACTCATGGCCTGACTACGGCGCCAAAATAAAAGATAACCCAACATGCGACACGGTCCCGATCACCCCCAACTGGGCACCACTACTGATCATTAGGAAAGGAAACATAGTATCGTTGAGAGTCCTCGTCAAACTCCCACTTGAGCTCGAGCGCGTAACCTGGAGTGGAATCATCAGGCCCTGCATCTGGTGTCATAGTAAACTGTGAGCCACAGGGACTCAGCAATCTCGCACCCTCGCGATCAAGACTATTTAAGCTTATAGGTAAGGCAAGGTAAATATGTGGGGATGTAGCAAGCGACTAGAAAATATGGTGGCTATCCTGTTCGCAAAAGAGAGAGAGAAGAGGAGGCAAAGCGCGAGCGAGAAACTAGAGAACAACCTGCGCAAACATTACTCCAACACCGTGTCCACTTCCCGGACTCCGCCGAGAAGAGGCCATCACGGTAACTCACTCAGTTGATTCATTTTAATTAAGTTAAGGTTCAAGTTATCTAGAACCAGACATTAACAAATTCCCATCTGCCCATAACCGCGGGAACGGCTTTCGAAAGTTCAAATCCCTGCAGGGGAGTCCCAACTTAGCCCATGACAAGCTCTCATGGTCAACGAAGGAATAGACCTCCTCCCGAGACGTTCCGATCAGACTCGGTACCTCAGTTCTTCAAGAAACTTCGACAGGTTAAAACAAGACCAGCAACACCGCCCGAATGTGCCGACAAATCCCGATAGGAGCTGCACATATCTCGTTCTCAAGGCACACTCAGATGAGACATCCTACGAGTAAAACCAACCCTCAAGTTGCCCCGAGGTGGCCCCGCAGTCTACTCAGTCGGACCAACACTCAGAGGAGCACTGGCCCAGGAGGGGTTAAATAAGATGACCCTCGGGCTCCGGAAACCCAAGGGAAAAAGAGGCTAGGTGGCAAATGGTAAAACCAAGGTTGGGCATTGCTGGAAAAGCTTTAATCAAGGCGAACTATCTAGGGGTTCCCATTATAACCCAACCGCGTAAGGAACGCAAAATCCGGGAACATAACACCGATATGATGGAAACTAGGGCGGCAAGAGTGGAACAAAACACTAGGCGAGAGGCTGAGCCTTCCACCCTTTACCAAGTATATAGATGCATTAAGATAACATGGCAACATAATGATATCCCAACAAGTAAATAAATGTTCCAACAAGGAACGGCCTCCAATCTTCACCCGCAACTAGCAACGCTATAAGAGGGGCTGAGCAAAGCGGTAACATAGCCAATCAATGGTTTGCTAGGACATGGTGGCTTAGAGGTTTGACATGGCAATTTGGGAGGCTTGAAAGAAAGTGGTAGGCATCGTAGCATTGGCATAGCAAAAGAGCGAGCAATCTAGCATAGCAAAGATAGTAGTGATTTCGAGGGTATGATCATCTTGCCTGCAAAGTTGTCAGAGTTGACTGGATCCTCGAAAGCGAACTCAACGGGCTCCTCTTGAGCGAACTCGTCTCCCGGCTCTATCCAAACAAGACAAACAAGCAAACGGAACACAATCAACCACGTGCAAGGATCAACCAATATGATGCAAGTATGGTATGCTATGCGGGATGCGATGCGGGATGCATATGCAAGATTTGACAAGGGATGCATGAACCTGGCCTCAACATGGAAATCCAAGTGTTCCACTGGAAAGATGAGATGAAATCGCTTGAAAACGGTATAAAGAACGCCGGAATCGGAGTTACGGTTTGGAAATGGCAAGCAATTCAAATATGACACCGGTCTGCGATTTACAGCAAGTAGCCATCTAAATGCAACAAGATGAACATGCTACAGCACCCAAACATGGCATCAAAATACATGGCAAGGATGCATTCATGATTCTTAACAAAAGTCTAGCACTGAGCTACGGCCAATTCATCCATTAACAGGTTCAAACAAGCATGGCAAAAATGCATATGGCAAACAGGTTTCAGACTTAGTGAAATTAACACTTGTCTGGAATTTCAGATCAGATAGCACTCTTCGGAGCATCAAAACTACATGCTACAGGACCTGAACATGGCAAAGTAAAGCATGGCATGGAGCTACTCAAAGAGCTTAACAAAAGTCCCTTAGTGACCTTGAGCCAAAAGGGATCAGAAAAATACAATTGCAAGCATGTGAACATAGCAAAAACATAATCAGTTCTCAGACAGTGAAAAGTAGAGCATGTTGAAAACAGATATCAAGTAGGCATGTTTACGAGCACGATGCACTCACTACGGAGCAAGTCATGATAATCTGAGCATACTCCCATCAAGAATACACAAAATGCAAGCTAGACATGGCAAGAACAATAGCATAGCATGCACGGATCAACTACAACATCATCGGCAAAATCGCTAACAAGTAGACAATCTGCCCAGATTCACGAAGTAGCAAAAGTAGAGCTCAATTGACTCAAGCTAGGATGCTCCATAATTGCAAAAAAAGACATGGATGGATAGAGCACTACAATATTAACAAAACATCCTTACTGACCATCCTCAAAAGAGGCACGGATCACTAGGAACCGACATGAACATATGGCCATATGAGATAAACAGGTCAAAGACTTAGTGGAAATGCTAAGTCCCTGAAATAAGCATTACCAGGTGCCTCACTTTGCAAGCTTGTGCTAGTCACCACACACATCACAAAAATACATGGGTTGCACCTCTGGAAAGATGGCAAAACCCTTAACAAAACATATATAGAGCTCATGGGCATATCATGCACACAATAATCATGGCAAAAATGAAAAATATCTAAAAGGAGTAGCAGATCTGACAATTATCTCAAGTAGCCCTCTCCTAACAGCATTTCGGGCATCAAGATGAACTCAAATGAAAATGATGCAATGAGATGAAATGATGTACTCTCTGAGATGAACATTTTGATATGCTATATGCCCAAAACGGAGCTATGGATGCACAGTTACGATGCGTCAAAGTTTGCCAAAAATCTGAGAAACTGGGGACTTAGAGAAAAAAACAACCTCTAGGGTTTCAGATCTGGATCCGGGGCACGTTCTTCGAGGATGACCGGAACAGTGCTCGCAGAAGTTGGAGACGTGGCGGCCGGAGCTCGACGACGCTCGCCGGAGTTGCGGTGGACGGTGGCTGGAGGCGTCGGGCGAGGTGGCCGGCGCGTCGAGGGGCGCGGCGAGGCGATGCGGTCGGCG
>NC_041382.1:483759562-483769261 GCF_002162155.2 Triticum dicoccoides | reverse complement strand
CGCGGAGGAGGAAGGAGGGGCGCGCGGGGCGCGAGCCTCTGGCGGCGGGGTGCACCGCACCGGGCCGGGAGGGCCGCGGACGGGCTCCGGCGGGCCCGCGCGGGCGACGCGGAGGGTGGCGGCTCCGGGTGGTGACGTGGCGGCGGGAGATTGGCCTCGGGGCGGCGGAGGCTGACGTGGCGCGGTCTGATAGGCCTGGGTGACGCGTCCGGCAGACACGTCCGGCTCGGGCGGACTTGTCCGGTGGCGCGAGGTGGAAGGAGACTAGGGTTAGGGGGGAAATGATCCAAGATTTTTGGGGAAGATGCCTTTATATAGGTAGAGGGAGCTAGGAGGCTCCAAATTGAGCACGGTTTGTGGCCCCGTGATCGTGATCGAACGCTCTAGATAATGGAGAGTGTTTAGGTGGGTTTTGGGCCAAATTGGAGGGGTGTTGGGCTGCAACACACACGAGGCCTTTTCGGTCCCTCGGTTAACCGTTGGAGTATCAAACGAAGTCCAAATGGTACGAAACTTGACAGGCGGTCTACCGGTAGTAAACCAAGGCCGCTTGGCAAGTCTCGGTCCAATCCGGAAATGTTTAATCCCCACACACTAAAGAAAGGTAGAAATGACCACCGGAGGAGAACGAAGTGCCGAAATGCAAAACGGGCAATGGGGAAAATGCTCGAATGCATGAGATGAACACGTATGCAAATGCAATGCACATGATGTCATGATATGAGATGCATGACAACGACAACAACACATGGAGACAAAGACCCGAACCCGAGAAAATAAAATAACTTAACGTCGGAAACGGCAAGAGTTGGAGTACAAATTGGGAAAGTTACATCCGGGGTGTTACAACACTCCACCACTATAAGAGGATCTCATCCCGAGATCTAGGACTGAAAGAACACCGGGTATTCAGAACGGAGGTGATCCTCGCGTTCCCAGGTAGCTTCACGGTCGGAATGGTGTGACCACTTAACTTTGAGGAATTTGATTGACTTGTTGTGAGTCTTGCGTTCAGTCTCTTCAAGAATAGCAATGGGGTGCTCACGATAGGACAGATCTTCTTGGAGCCCAATGTCCTTGAAGTTGACGGTGCGGTCAGGAGTCTTGAAGCACTTTCGAAGCTGAGAGACATGGAACACATCATGAACATTTGCAAAGTTTGAAGGAATCTCCAGTTGATAGGCGAGGTCGCCTCTCTTGCTGACAATCTTGAAAGGTCCCACGTATCTGGGGGCAAGCTTCCCTTTGATACCGAAGCGACGAGTACCTTTCATAGGAGAGACACGGAGGTAAACATGATCTCCGATCTCGAAAGCCAAATCACGGTGCTTACTATCATAGTAGCTCTTCTGGCGGGATTGGGCAGCTTTGAGGTTATCTCGAATGACTTTGCACATTTCCTCTGCCTCTGTGATTAAGTCATTACCCAAAAGCTCACGTTCACCGGTTTCAGACCAGTTGAGAGGGGTACGGCACTTCCTGCCATACAGAATTTCAAATGGGGCCTTGCCCGAACTTGCTTGAAAACTGTTGTTGTAGGAGAATTCAGCATAAGGAAGACAATCCTCCCACTTCATGCCGAAGGAGATCACACAAGCCCTGAGCATATCTTCAAGAATCTGGTTGACACGCTCGACTTGAACGCTAGTTTGAGGATGGAAAGTTGTGCTGAAGCGGATGTTGGTGCCCATGGCCTTCTGAAAAGAATCCCAAAACTTGGAGGTAAAGATGCTGCCACGGTCTGAAGAGATCACTTGTGGAATACCGTGCAGAGAGACAATCCGAGAGGTATAGAGTTCCGCCAATTGAGCTGCAGTGATTGACTCTTTGATAGGCAGAAAGTGAGCCACTTTGGTGAGTTTGTCGATGACAACGAATATAGCATCATTGCCATGCTTGGACTTTGGAAATCCAGTCACGAAGTCCATTTCAATGTGGTCAAACTTCCATTCTGGAATGGCAAGAGGTTGGAGGAGACCAGCTGGCCTTTGGTGTTCTGCCTTCACTCTTCTGCAGACATCACATTCATTCACAAACTGAGCAATCTCGCGCTTCATTCGAGTCCACCAATAAGCCTGCTTGAGGTCCTGATACATCTTCGTACTCCCAGGGTGGATGGAGAGGAGAGAATTGTGAGCCTCATTCATGATCACTTTACGAAGTTCACCTTTGGGCACAACAATACGATCCTCGAAGAAGAGAGTGTCCTTGTCATCAAGGCGGTAGCACTTGTACTTGGGTTGACTCTTGGCAATCCCAATCTTCACCTTTTTCACCATAGCATCAAGAAGATGGGCTTGGCGAATCTGGTCTTCCAAGGTAGGAGAGACATGAAGGTTGGCGAGGAAACCTTGAGGAACAACTTGCAGATTAAGTTTGCGGAAAGCTTCACAAAGCTCGGGTTGATAAGGCTTGAGAATCAGACTATTGCAATAAGCCTTTCTGCTCAATGCGTCAGCAATCACATTGGCCTTGCCTGGAGTATACTCGATACTCGGATTATACTCTTGAATCATTTCGACCCATCGAGTTTGCCTGAGGTTGAGATTAGGCTGAGTGAAGATGTACTTGAGACTCTTGTGATCAGTGAAAATGTCCACTTTTCTTCCCAATAAGAGATGTCTCCAAGTCAAAAGAGCATGCACAACTGCCGCCAACTCGAGATCATGAGTGGGGTAGTTCTTCTCATTGGGCTTCAACTGGCGAGAGGTGTAAGTTCAACTTTCTTCTCTTGCATCAACACTGCGCCAAGACCTTGAAGAGAGGCATCACAAAATACCTCGTATGGCTTGGATTCATCAGGCGGAGTCAGAACTGGAGCAGTGATCAATTTCTCTTTCAAAGTGTTGAAAGCAATGTCACACTCCAGAGACCAAACGTACTTTACATGCTTCTGGAGAAGATTTGAGAGAGGCTTCGTGATCTTAGAAAAGTTTTCAACGAATCTTCGACAATAGCTTGCGAGACCGAGGAAGCTACGGAGTTGCTTCACGTTCTGAGGAGGTTACCAATTCACAATTGCAGACACCTTCTCTGGATTCACCGCAATGCCCTTGGCAGAGATGATATGACCAAGATAAAGAACCTCATCGAGACAAAATTCACACTTGGAGAACTTGGCGTAGAACTGGTGTTCTCTGAGCTTATCAAGAACCAAACGCAAGTGCTTGGCATGATCTTCCTTGTTCTTCGAGAAAACCAGAATGTCGTCGAGATAGACCAAAACGAAGTCAATGGTGTAGGCGTTGAAGATGAAGTTCATCATGCGAGAGAAAGTCGGAGGAGCGTTGACAAGGCCAAAAGACATGACAGTGTATTCATATGAACCATAGCTTGTCCTGAAAGCCGTCTTGGGAATATCTTTCTCACGGATACGAATCTGATGATATCCCATACGGAGATCAAGCTTGGAGAATACTTGGGCACCTTTGAGTTATTCGAACAGCTCGTTGATGTTGGGAAGTGGGTATTTGTTCTTGATGGTCTTCTTGTTCAATGGACGGTAATCAACACAAAGTCGGTCCGTTCCATCCTTCTTCTTCACAAAAAGAACACCACAACCCCACAGAGAAGAACTAGGCCGGATGAGACCCATTCTCTCTTGAATATCGAGTTTCTTCTTCAGCCCCTTCAACTCTTCAGGTCCGAGCTTGTAAGGACGCTTGCACACTGGTTCCGTGCCAGGCTCAAGATCAATAACGAATTCAACTGGCCGGTGCGGAGGCATTCCTGGAAGCTCTTCTGGAAAGACGTCTTGATATTCACAAACGACTGGAATTTGCGAGATAGCATTGAGTTCACCCTTCTCATTGAGATAAAACAGATGGATTGTATCATCACGAGCGGCAAAGACAATTACATCCTCAGACGAATGAGTCAATTGAATCTGCCTGGCTGCACAATCAAGATGCGCCTTGTGCTTAGAAAGCCAATCCATCCCGAGAATAAGATCAATATCCGAGTTACCAAGAACCACCGGAGAAGAGAGAAACTTGTAATCGCCCAACGTGATAGAGATATCAGGAGCAACCAAACTAGAAGTCAAAAGCTTGCCGGGAGAAACAACTTGCATGACTTTGGGCATGATCTCAGTATCAACATTGTGCTTCGATGCAAAAGGGCATGACAAGAAAGAATGCGATGCACCAGTGTCAAAAAGAACTTTTGCAGGAATATCGTTAACAGGAAGGTTACCCATGATGACATCTGACGAATTCTCTACCTGAGCTGCATTCATCAAATTGACCTTGGCGTGCTTGGGGTTATGCTTGACCACAGTTGTACTTGCCGATCTGACAGGAGGAGGAGGAAGATGCCTCTGGTTGAAACACTTGTTGGCATAGTGACCCTTCTGTTGGCACTTGTTGCACGTGACCTCTGAAAGCGGACGGTGATACGGAGCACTCGATCTTGGAGCTTGAGACGAAGTCTTGTTCTGAAAGCCAGGGTTGGGTGGGTGGGAAGATCCACTGCCACCTTTGCTCTTCTGCTGATACGGCTGATGGAATGGAGGAGGAGGAAGCCAATACTTCTGCTGCTTGGCCACTTGAGTAGAGGAAGAAGGAGTAGCATCTCTTACTCGCTTCTTGGAAGCATCACACCTCAACTGAGCAGCCTCTTGCTTCAACGCCATGTTGTAGAACTCATCGTACCTCAAAGGCTCAAAGAGAACAAGAGCGAGCTAGATTTCTTCTTTGAGACCACCCCTGAACTGGTATATCATGCTCTTCTCATCAGGGACATCCTGCTTGGCAAAATGGGCGAGCTTCTGAAACAACTTGTTGTAGTCATAGACAGACAAAGAGCCTTGCTTCAGGTTGCGGAATTCCTCACGCTTGCTTTCAACCACGCTCTGAGGAATATGATGAGCTCTGAAATCTTGACGGAATTCATCCCAGGTGATAACACGTCCACCTCTGGAATACTTGTACTGCTGGAACCATTCTACAGCTCGATCTTTGAGTTGGAAGGAAGCGAACTTAACAAAGTCCTCAGGCCTGACGTTACTGCACTCGAAATGCTTGTACAGATCCACAAGCCAATCGTCAGCATCGGTTGCCTCAACACAATTGCTGAAAGTCTTTGGCCCATTAGCAAGGAACTGGTTGAGTGTAGCAAAGTGATTCTGATTGTTGCCTTGGTTCCCTTGGTTGCCTTGATTGCGCTCTTGAAGAATTTGCATGATCAACTGTGTGTTTGCATTGGTTGCGGCCATCACAGCTTGCCATGCCTCTGGAGGAGGTGGAGGTGGTGGCGGATCAGGATTCGGAGTCGTGCGTGTTGGAGGAGCCATCCTGAAGAGGTTGATATCCATTAGCACATTGATAGACAAATATTGAAGCTGAATCCAACGGAATGAAAATTGCAACATATAGTCTTCACATCCGAACAAAATGAACGAATGCATTCCTCTTGAAATGGTCACATATCCACAAATTGAGAAGCCACTTAGAATTAAGGTAGAGAAATAAATCAACAAGGTACGGATCAAGAACGAATAATCGGTAAGAAATCCCAATCTCGAACCAAATATCCGTGGGAGAAGAACTAGATCTACTAGAATTCCCACCTATGAAACTCCCGAACCTTTCCGGTTATGCAATCAGGTGTTGGGGATACAGGGGAAGCATAATATCTCACCCAAATCTAGCAAATCCTACATCCAGCTGTATCCATCCTTCAACACATAACCGAGAAAAACTTTGGAAACCATCTACCTCAACCTTCGAAAAGCATCCATTATACAAGTTATGGCGATACTCCCGAACTCCCGCCCTAGTACTGGATGGCGTCGAGGTTATCTCACCAACGAACTGCATAAAAGAGATTTTTGATGTCGGCGTACTAAACTCAGGTATTCCAGAACTGCAACGATAAAGTTATGACGACAACACCTCAGAGCTCAACTCCCCGGGACACTTCCACAAAACCCCTGACAGGAGGCACCAAGACAATGTTCTCATCATAAAACCATCGAAACGATTCCAAGATACCCGCGTGATCCTAAAAAAAATTTAGTGAAATTTGAGAAGAGAAGAGTCAAAACTCTACGTCAGGATGCCTTACCAAAGAGATGAGGAAACTGGGAAGTAAAAAGAATTCCTAAACTCTCCGATATATAATTCCTAAATGACTCAAAACATTTTTCTAGACACAACTCGGCCGCTAAAAACGATCAAGCAATGGGGCTCCTAAGGTCGGGGAAGGCTCTAATTACCAACTTGTAACACCCTCGATGCGACTATATCTCCCACGTGTCGAGGCATGACTTAGAGGCATAATCGCATTGAAGGCATAGGTCGCAAGTTAGGCAATCTTCACAACATCCCATGTAATATAGATAGTAAAAGGGGAGATAACATAGTTGGCTTACACTCGCCACGTCAATCAAGTACATAAATACCATTACATCATACAAACACTCATGGCCCGACTACGGCGCCAAAATAAAAGATAACCCAACATGCGACACGGTCCCAATCACCCCCAACTGGGCACCACTACTGATCATCAGGAAAGGAAACAAAGTATCATTGAGAGTCCTCGTCGAACTCCCACTTGAGCTCGAGCGCGTCACCTGGAGCGGAATCATCAGGCCCTGCATCTGGTGTAATAGTAAACTGTGAGCCACATGGACTCAGCAATCTCGCACCCTCGCGATCAAGACTATTTAAGCTTATAGGTAAGGCAAGGTAAATATGTGGGGCTGCAGCAAGCGACTAGCAAATATGGTGGCTATCCTGTTCGCAAAAGAGAGCGAGAAGAGGAGGCAAAGCGCGAGTGAGAAACTAGAGAACAACCTGTGCAAACATTACTCCAACACCGTGTCCACTTCCCAGACTCCGCCGAGAAGAGGCCATCACGGTAACACACTCAGTTGATTCATTTTAATTAAGTTAAGGTTCAAGTTATCTACAACCGGACATTAACAAATTCCCATCTGCCCATAACCGCGGGCACGGCTTTCGAAAGTTCAAATCCCTGCAGGGGAGTCCCAACTTAGCCCATGACAAGCTCTCATGGTCAACGAAGGAATAGACCTCCTCCTGAGACGTTCCGATCAGACTCGGTACCTCGGTTCTTCAAGACACTTCGACAGGTTAAAACAAGACCAGCAACACCGTCCGAATGTGCCGACAAATCCCGATAGGAGCTGCACATATCTCGTTCTCAGGGCACACTCAGATGAGACATCCTACGAGTAAAACCAACCCTCAAGTTGCCCCGAGGTGGCCCCGCAGTCTACTCGGTCGGACCAACACTCAGAGGAGCACTGGCCCGGGGGGGTTAAATAAGATGACCCTTGGGCTCCGGAAACCCAAGGGGAAAAGAGGCTAGGTGGCAAATGGTAAAACCAAGGTTGGGCATTGCTGGAAAATCTTTAATCAAGGCGAACTATCAAGGGGTTCCCATTATAACCCAGCCGCGTAAGGAACGCAAAATCCGGGAACATAACACCGATATTGACGGAAACTAGGGCGGCAAGAGTGGAACAAAACACTAGGCGAGAGGCCGAGCCTTCCACCCTTTACCAAGTATATAGATGCATTAAGATAACATGGAAACATAATGATATCCCAACAAGTAAATAAATGTTCCAACAAGGAACGGCCTCCAATCTTCACCTGCAACTAACAACGCTATAAGAGGGGCTGAGCAATGCGGTAACATAGCCAATCAACGGTTTGCTAGGACATGGTGGGTTAGAGGTTTGACATGGAAATTTGGGAGGCTTGAAAGCAAGTGTTAGGCATCGTAGCATTGGCATAGCAAAAGAGCGAGCAATCTAGCATAGCAAAGATAGTAGTGATTTCGAGGGTATGATCATCTTGCCTGCAAAGTTGTCAGAGTTGACTGGATCCTCGAAAGCGAAATCAACGGGCTCCTCGTGAGCGAACTCGTCTCCCGGCTCTATCCAAACAAGACAAACAAGCAAACGGAACACAATCAACCACGTGCAACGATCAACCAATATGATGCAAGGATGGTATGCTATGCGGGATGCGATGCGGGATGCATATGCAAGATTTGACAAGGGATGCATGAACCTGGCCTCAACATGGAAATCCAAGTGTGCCACTGGAAATATGAGATGAAATCGCTTGAAAATGATATAAAGAACGCCGGAATTGGAGTTACGGTTTGGAAATGGCAAGCAATTCAAATATGACACCGGTCTACGATTTACAGCAAGTAGCCATCTAAATGCAACAAGATGAACATGCTACAACACCCAAACATGGCATAAAAATACATGGCAGGGATGCATTCATGATTCTTAACAAAAGTCTAGCACTGAGCTACGGCCAATTCATCCATTAACAGGTTCAAACAAGCATGGCAAAAATGCATATGGCAAACAGGTTTCAGACTTGGTGAAATTAACACTTGTCTGGAATTTCAGATCAGATAGCACTCTTCGGAGCATCAAAATTACATGCTACAGGACCTGAACATGGCAAATTAAAGCATGGCATGGAGCTACTCAAAGACCTTAACAAAAGTCCCTTAGTGACCTTGAGCCAAAAGGGATCATAAAAATACAATTGCAAGCATGTGAACATAGCAAAAACATAATCAGTTCTCAGACTTAGTGAAAACTGGAGCATGCTGAAAACAGATATCAAGTAGGCATGTTTACGAGCACGATGCACTCACTACGGAGCAAGTCATGATAATCTGAGAATACACCCATCAAGAATACACAAAATTCAAGCTAGACATGGCAAGAACAATAGCATAGAATGCACGGATCAACTACAACATCATCGGCAAAATTGCTAACTAGACAATCTGCCCAGATTCACGAAGTAGCAAAAGTAGAGCTCGATTGACTCAAGCTAGGATGCTCCATAATTGCAAAAAAAGACATGGGTGGATAGAGCACTACAATATTAACAAAACATCCTTACTGACCATCCTCAAAAGAGGCACGGATCACTAGGAAACGACATGAACATATGGCCATATGAGATAAACAGGTCAAGGACTTTGTGGAAATGCTAAGTCCCTGAAATCAGCATTACCAAGTGCCTCACTTTGCAAGCTTGTGCTAGTCACCACACACATCACAAAAATACATGGGTTGCACCTCTAGAAAGATGGCAAAACCCTTAAAAAAACATATGTAGAGCTCATGGGCATATCATGCACACAATAATCATGGCAAAATTGACAAATATCTAAAAGGAGTAGCAGATCTGACAATTATCTCAAGTAGCCCTCTCCTAACAGCATTTCGGGCATCAAGATGAACTCAAATGAAAATGATGCAATGAGATGAAATGATTTACTCTCTGTGATGAACATTTTGATATGCTATATGCCCAAAACGGAGCTACGGATGCACAGTTACGATGCGTCAAAGTTTGCAAAAATCTGAGAAACTGGGGACTTAGAGAAAAAATAACCTCTAGGGTTTCAGATCTGGATCCGGGGCACGTTCTTCGAGGATGACCGGAACAGTGCTCGCCGAAGTTGGAGACGTGGCGGCCGGAGCTCGACGACGCTCGCCGGAGTTGCGGTGGACGGCGGCTGGAGGCGTCGGGCGAGGTGGCCGGGGCGTCGAGGGGCGCGGCGAGGCGATGGGGTCGGCGGCGAGTCGCGGCCAGCGTGGAGATGGCGACCTGACTTGGCGCGCGGCGGCCGGAGCGGAATAGGTGCACCGGTGCGGAGGAGGAAGGCGGGGCGCGCGGCGCG
>NC_041382.1:483644014-483758915 GCF_002162155.2 Triticum dicoccoides | reverse complement strand
GGAGGGCGGCGGCTCCGGGTGGTGACGTGGCGGCGGGAGATTGGCCTCGGGGCGGCGGAGGCTGACATGGCGCGGTCTGATAGGCCGGGGTGACGCGTCCGGCGGACACGTCCGGCGCGGGCGGACTTGTCCGGTGGCGCGAGGTGGAAGGAGACTAGGGTTAGGGGGGAAATGATCCGAGATTTTCGGGGAAGATGCCTTTATATAGGTAGAGGGAGCTAGGAGGCTCCAAATTGAGCACGGTTTGTGGCCACGCGATCATGATCGAACGCTCTAGATAATGGAGAGTGTTTAGGTGGGTTTTGGGCCAAATTGAAGGGATGTTGGGCTGCAACACACACGAGGCCTTTTCGGTCCCTTGGTTAACCGTTGGAGTATCAAACGAAGTCCAAATGGTACGAAACTTGACAGGCAGTCTACCGGTAGTAAACCAAGGCCGCTTGGCAAGTCTGGGTCCAATCCGGAAATGTTTAATCCCCACACATGAAAGAAAGGTAGAAACGACCACCGGAGGAGAACGAAACGCCGGAATGCAAAACGGACAACGGGGAAAATGCTCGAATGCATGAGATGAACACGTATGCAAATGCAATGCACATGATGTCATGATATGAGATGCATGACAACGACAACAACACACGGAGACAAAGACCCGAACCCGAGAAAATAAAATAACTTAACGCCGGAAACGGCAAGAGTTGGAGTACAAATTGGGAAAGTTACATCCGGGGTGTTACAGGTTTAGTCCCCGAGTTTCGGGCTGGCTACTGAGCAGGCGGCCCGGAACTCCAATTGGTGAGTTCTGGGTACTAACTTTTGTCTGAAATACTTGTCGCAGGACTACCACAACCTCCGTATTACTGCCTTCAACCGCAACGTTGAAGAGCTGGGCAAGCGGACAGCCGACTTGTCGGAGAGCCGGAGTGAGTCCTTTTTCTTCTTTGCAGGGGCGCGCTGGTGCACCCGTGGGCTATAGTCCCCGAGATTCGGGCCGACTGCTGAGCAGTCGGGCAGGATCTCCCCGGCGATCTTCTTTATTGATGACTTAACGCCTTCTTTCTTCCTTCTCTTCAGAAGCCAACGCTGTTCTTCAACAGCAGCTGAGCGAAGCCAACTCTGTGTTGCGCGCCAAGGGGGAGGAGTGCAGCAAGCTTGCCACAGAGCGCGATCTGCTGGCCACACAATTGGCAGAGCAGAGGGAGCTGCTTACGAAGACGCAGAAAGAGGCGGAAGAGGTGGAAGCCGCCCTTCTGGCCAAGTTCGTGAGCGAGCGCTCCTCCTGGACCGACAAGGAGGCAATGCTGACCTCTGGCTTCCATGAGATTGAAGACATTGTTGATGGTGAGTTTCTTTACTTTCTTTCTTTGAGCTGCCGAATATAAGTCGTGCCGACTCCTGATTTTTGACTTGCTTCTTCATTTTTTCCGTCTTGGCAGACTTCTTCCCTGGGCACTCACAGGCCGCCATCCAAGCCATCGAGGCTGACCGTGAAGGTCGGAGGGCGAAAGGCGCAGAGATCGCCGCCGACGCCCCCCGAACCCTTGATGAGCATATCCTAAGCATCGAGGCTCGCCTTCGGCCGACTCACCGGATGCTGCGCGGGCTTCAACATGGTGGCTCCCAGGCGATTGCTGCTCTGTGGCCGGACATGCAGGCTCCGCGCACCCCCAGTCAAACTGCCGACTGGCTGGAGGTCGCGGCTGGTCGTCTTGAGGCTTGGAAAGGTTCCTCGGCCCAAGCTGGAGCGCGCCGGGCCTTGGAGTTCGTCAAGGCGTGGTATTCGGGGCTGGACCTAGACCGGATGGCCACACTCCGGTCAGAGGCCCGGCCGGAGCTGGTAGCCGTGGAAGATGCCCTCGTCAAGCATGCCGCGGCGATCGCTGAGTACACCGACACCAGCATGTTCGTCCCCGAGCGGTCTGAAGACGGCGAGGAGGTACCGCCGGAGTGGTTTGGGATGAACCCAGACTACGGCGAGGACTCGGCGGAGGTGATCGGCTCCAGCGTCGAGGAGGAAGGCGAGGCGGAGGACGGAGGCAAGACGGAAGCACCAGAAGACGGAGCGGACGGCCAGCCTCAGCTCGACCGTGCCTCCAGCAATGAGCCGCGTGCGATCGAGCCGACTACCGCCGGAGGCGATCAAGTCGAGACTGCCCAGTCGGCCGCCCCAACGCCTGACGCTGCCGTCTCCTCCGACCCTCCGAATCCGTCTGCCGCATCTTAGGTTGCCGCCTTATCTTTATTTTATCTTCTTTAGTAGTCTTTAAAGAACTTGTAAATTCGCACAATTCCACCCACGGGGTGTATTTTGAACTTCTGCTCGAAGATTTGGCCAATGGCCTATGTTATGTAAATATTTATCCGAATTCTATCTTTTCTTGCTCATTGCTCTTTTGGCCTTTTACTTTGCCGCTTTCCCTTAGTTGCCTGTCTTGCCAGTCGGACAGTGTCAGGACCCCGATTCCAAGTCACATCGATCTAGCCGGTAACACCTCATATCACTTTGCGGCCTCACGCACGGTATTCCCACGGGTGTCGCCTTACCATGGTCCGGGACCGTTTGCGCCTTTTGGCTCACGTATATGATAGTGTCACTAGCATCCATATGACAGAGAACCCGGGCCGACATGGCTAGTCGTGAACCCAAAGCGGCACTAACCTATGGGGACAGGCATACATGAATCACATCGAGCGTGTCGGTCAGCAGCGTGTGAATCCGGGCTGTAGCACTGGGATAACAGGACTCCGGGAACCCGGGCTGTAGCAGGCTAGGCAGGACTCCGGATGTCACCGCGTGACATTTCCCCGAAGGTACAGACACGGGAACGAAGAGAAACACATGCCGGCCAGTCAAGTGTCCTGAGCAGTAGTGCTGGGCTAGCAGGACTCCGGTGAACCGGGCTGTAGCGGACTACTATGGCTCATGGAAGCACTAGACTACATTTCCCCATAAGAGAGGCTGCCAAGGATAAACAACTAGATTGTCGGATCCCACACATACCAAGCATTTCAATCATACACACAATATGCTCAATATGTGCAATACAACATGGCATCACAATAAGACTCTACGACTAAGAGTATTTATTCATTAGGCTCCGAGGAGCGAGATATTACAAACATGGGTCTCATGACCCAACATTCAGAGCATACAAGTCAAAGCACACGCGGAAGCTTAACTTGTCTGAGTACAGACAACTACAAAAGAAGAAGGCTCAGAAGCCTGACTATCTACAAGACCCTCCCAAGGGTACAAGATCGTAGCTAAGGTAACAAGCTAAACGTCGAAGTCCAAGCGGAACTACCAGTGATATTGACGTCTCTCTGCAAAACATAAATTAAGCAAACATGAGTACAAATGTACCCAGCAAGACTTACATCAGAACTAGCTACATATGCATCATTGTCAACAAAAGGGATGGTGGGGTTTAACTGCAGCAAGCCAGCTTTGACTCAGTGGCTATCCTAAACTACGACTGCAAGCAACTCTTTGAGGTGGCGCACACGAGTCCACATATTCACCATTCAATACACCACTATGGATCCGCTCTCGTCTCCTACGAGAAGGCCATCCATAGCACTCACACTTATCTTGCGAGTTTTAGAGTATCCACTTCCACTTGTCTATGAACTATTATAGGCAACCCAGAAGTCCATTACCGTGGACACGGCTATTCGAATAGATGATGTTAACCCTGCAGGGGTGTACTTCTTCACACACGCTCCACCACTTACCGTCGTTTACACGACATGTACTCGGCAACCTTCAAGCGGAAGCCCAAAGAGGGTGTCGTCCACGGCCTACCTAAACACTCAAGTCTCTAGTCCAGGTTTATCGCCTATCCAGGTTCCATCCGCAGGGAGTCCGGCCGAGGTTTCCACATACGGCCCCAAACGATGTGTACAGGGTTCCGAGACACCAAACGGGCGCCCGGCATGCCCGGCCATGGTGTATCTACCGCATCATAGCCCACCCCTAGGGTCAGCGCTACGCACGGCCGCCAACACATAACCTACAAACACCAGAAATGTCGGGTGGTAGGTGCGACATATACCAACGGGTGGCTTATCATTGTGGGAGCCAGTAAGACATCGCCGTTGCCTGGAAACGGGATAAGGCGAAGACATGCACGCCGGCGGATCTTACCCAGCTTCGGGGCTCTCCGTGGAGATAACACCCCTACTGCTGCTCTGCGGGGTCTCCGCATGTTCACTAGATGAATCAAGTAGATACACAACGCTCCTTGAGCTGGTTGGGGGAGGAGGAAGAAGGGCACGGCTCGCCCGCTTCTACTCCCTGTGTGGTGTCTAGAACTAGCGGGAGGTCGAACCCTTTGCATGGGTGCTCCGGGGGGTTTATATAGGCCTACCCCCCGGGGGTACAATGGTAATCCGACTGGGCACGGGGCCCAGCCGTCTGTGACTGCGCTCGCCGGCTTCTGCGCCGACTGCTGGAGCCCGCCGACTGGTGGGTCCCGCCGGCTGCCGGCCCCTTGGTCGACAGGCAGGCCCCACTGTCCAGGGCCTAGTCGACGGCTGGTTACTGTGGCTCCATCTTGCTGACGTGGGCTTCATCGTGGTAAGCACGGCTACAGTACCGCCGCCTGTCAGGCGATTGCTGTAGCCTTACCGCGTCTTGTCTCCTTAATGGGGCGTCCTCTTCGAGGAAGTCAGCAAGCCGGCTGCGGGGAGCCGGCTCTGTCTTGGGCCGACTACTTGGAGGCGTGGCCTCCTTCGGGCGTCTCTCTGCTCAAAGGGGCCCACCGTCTGTGGGCCACGCTGGCGGCCCGTCGTGGGTGATGCCAGGGTCAACATGGCAACAGTGCCGCGCCGGACGGGTCGTGCCTAGCCCGTACGACGCACCATGCCAGGCGTGCTCTGGGATTCGGGGGTGGCAGGCTTTACTGTAGCCACGCCCCGTCGCACCGCCGTTAGGTGGGTGCAAACTTTGTGGGTACAGTCTTGATCGCTTTATAGGGAGCCGGCTTCTTGGAGTCGGCCTTCTCATGGTTGGCTTCTTGGAGCCGGCCTTCTCATGAGGGCTAAAGTCGGACTGCCTTCCGAAAGCCGGCCTGGGTTGCAGCCAGCTAGGGGAAGGCGGCCCCATGTCTTGGATTGTTGAGAGCCGGGCGGTCTCGTAACTTTTTCAGAAGGGCCAGGGGAAGCCGGCTAGTCTACCCATGGCTATTTACTCCGACAGTAGTCCCTGAAGCTGATCGAGCTCCGAGGTGAGCAGGGGGACGAGAAGCTTGGTCAGCTTCCCATCCTGAAGGGCCGGCTTAGCGGGTGTGCGCCGACTTCAGAGAGCCCCGCGTCTTGTAGGCGAGAGGAGGGGGGGCAACCCGCGTGCCGACTACGGGCCCTCCCGCGGCCACGTGGTGGCGAGATCCTGCGAGCGCACGCGCGCAACGGGACGCGGCCGCAGGCCCGGGCCCGCCACTCGTGAGCCTGGGTCCGGGCGCGGATCTTCCGTGGCCCACCGGGGCCGCTCGCCTTCTCGAGGCAGTTTTGTTTTGCCGTTAAGGCTAGATAATCACGGGACATGGGGAGTGGGCACGATCGATCCCCACGCTTCCCCACACCGCGCCTCCTCGGCTCCGCCACGTGAGCCTATAAGTAGGGGGAGGAGGGAGAGCGACAGAGATTCGCACGCTCCCTCCTGCTCCGCCCCTCCTAACCCTCGTCTTCTTCCTCTCGCTGCCGTCGCAGCTTCCCGTCTCAGCGCCGTCACGTCTCTACACCGCCTCGCTCCCATGGTGTTGTCAAGCTCGTGGGACGGCTCCGACGTCCATGAAGACCACGTGGAGTTCCTTCGCCAGACCCGGCTCCTGCCCGGCGCCGACCGCGTACAGGTCCGCCTGGCGCCCGCGAAGGAGATCTCGCCGGCGCGGGAGGAGGGCGAGCGGGTCGTCTTCCGCTCGCACTGCCTGCGCGGCTTCGGCCTTCCGGCGAGCGGGTTTCTGCGCTCTTTCCTGGAGTTCTACAACCTCCAGCCGCATCACCTTACGCCCAATGCGGTGATGCTGCTGTCGGCCTTCGTCTCCCTCTACGAAGGCTTCTTGGGGCTGCTCCCCACGCTGGAGCTCTGGGGAGAGTTCTTCCAGAGCAAGCTCAGCACGGTCATCGCCGGCGTGCCCGCCCCCTGCGGAGCCTTCATCGCCATGAGGAGGGCAAGCGAGAACAACCCGTTCCCGCCCATCCCCCTAATCCAGTCGGTGAAGGTTTGGCAAAGATCTTATTTCTATGTGAAGAACGTCGCCGAGGAAGGAGACTACATCAACCTGCCGGCTTACGTAGCCGGCCCGCCGGCTGGGAGGCAGCCCTCGTGGAGCTTCCGGTCCCGGTCAGTGTCTCTGGCCGGGAACGCCGCCATCTCCCGGCTTCGGGTGATGATTCAGTCGGAAGACCTGCGCGGGGCCGACTTGGTGGCCCCCTTCGTGGAGCGCCGGATTCTCCCTCTGCAAAGCCGGCCCCATATGATGTGTCAGATGAGCGGCCGCTTCGACCCAAGCCGGCTGAGCACATGGGAAATGCCCCACGCGGAGGTGGCGCTCATGGTTAATTACATCGCCAACTGCAAGCTCGCCGGGGACTGGCAATATGGCAAGGCGTCGTATTCTCGCGCCAATCCTCCGCCCGCGGTAAGTTTCTCTCTTTATCTTCTTTTTGTCATCAGTCGGCTTCATACGGCCGGCCTCTGACCAGTCGGTTCTTTTGAGCAGAACCCTCTTCTTGCGCCGGCGGCCGGGGCGGCAGGGATTGAACGCCAGTATGCCCCCGACCGCATGGTGGATGACATTGACGACCCGGACTTGGGGGCGGCCGCCATGGAAGACGCCGTCGTGGGGGACAGTGCCGAGCCCGGAGGCTCAAGGTTCACCGCGAGCTTCAAGGACTGGCCGGACGATTTCGAAGCCGAAGTCGCCCCGCGGCGCCAGCCGGCGGCCGACCATCAGGGCGCGGGCTCGTCTATCGCGCTGGCTGTCGGCGGCGCGCAGAAGCGTCGGGCCGCTCTAGGCCTCTTCGGCAGTCGGCCGAAGAAGTCCAAGCCCTCCACCGCGGCGACAAAGCAAGATGAGGCGGCCGTGAAGGCGGCCCGCTTCCGCAAGGCGGTGAAGCAGCCCCAGGCGGTCTCGGCGTAAGTCTTCAATTGCCTTGCCGTATTCTCGTCATCATTCTCTTTCTCTTCGAACATTCTTCTTAACTTTCCCTCGCTTGCTGGACAGGGCACCGCTTTCCCTTGAGCGGGGCCCGGGCGGCTCCGTCGTGGGGCCGGCTGGCGGGTCTTCGAGCTCCCGCCGCGTGGACCCCCGCGCTGATCTCAGGGAGGCCATAGAGCGGAACGCCCGCGAAGCGCGGGAGGAGCACGAGGCGGCGGAGAAGGCGGCCGCCCACGCGGCGAGGGAGCAGGCCGACGCGGCAGCCAAGGCCCAGTCGGAGGCGGCTACCGTGGAGACGGAGGCGGAAAGCTCGCGCAGCCAGCCTCCGCTGCTCGCCATTCCTCTTCGAGCCGTAGCCCCCGACACCCCCTTGCCCTTGGCGGAGGAGATCGTCCAAGACCCGTCGTTGTTGGAGAGGGGGGAGGACCCCGTGGCCTTGGCGGGGAGAGCACCGCCAGCAGCGCCAACCGGAGCGGGCCAAGGTGGTCAGTCGTCAGCGGCGCCAGAGGAGCCGGCCGGAGGTGAGCCGGAGAATAGAGCCGGCCTCGATGTGCAGCCGGCGACGGGCCGGCGCGCAGGGGGAGGCGCCGCTCCGCCGGAGTTGCGCCGAGCCGCGGGCGCAGGCCAGTCGGCGGAAGATCTGGAGGCGGCCAGCACTGCCACATCTGAGTGGACTCCCAGCGGGGGAACTGGCGAGCTGAATGTGGCGGCTCAAGGGGTCCGGAGCCGGCTGCAAGCTCAGGCCGCCCTGCTGCAACAGTTCACCCAGGAGTTCTTGTCAACGCGAGCCACTATTCGGGTGAGTCCTTCATTCTTGGCCGCTTTGCTTTCTTAATTTCTTCCGTGGGGGCGCGTCAGCGCACCCACTGGGTGTAGTCCCCGAGATTCGGGCCGACTGCTGCGCAGCCGGGTCGGATCTTTCTCGACGGCTACCTTACTTTGCTCTTTTCTGAGCGTTCAGGAATATCACAACCTTCGTGCTGCCGCCTTCAACTCCCAGGCTCGGGAGCTGAGCCGGAGGACCGACGACCTGGCCGACAGCCGAAGTAAGTACTCAATCTTGTCTGTCTCCTGTGGGGGCGCGTTAGCGCACCCACTGGGTGTAGTCCCCGAGATTCGGGCCGACTGCTACGCAGTCGGGTCGGATCTTTCTTGATGACTCTTTCTTATTGGTTTTTCTTTTTCCTTGTCTTCAGGGGCCAACGCCGACTTGAGAAAGGAGCTCGGCGAAGCGAAGGCCGCCCTTCATACCAAGGAGGCCGAGTGCGCCGCCTTGGTTCAGGAACGGGATCGCCTAGCCAAGAAGCTGGCCAACCAAGAGGAGAGCCACAAAGG
The DNA here is from genome assembly GCF_002162155.2 of Triticum dicoccoides. Classification (NCBI taxonomy): domain Eukaryota; kingdom Viridiplantae; phylum Streptophyta; class Magnoliopsida; order Poales; family Poaceae; genus Triticum; species Triticum dicoccoides. The sequence goes on along the minus strand of NC_041382.1, from coordinate 483,750,420 downwards.
GGCCCTGCAGGCGGCGCGGGAAAGCGAAGCCGCCTTGATGGCGGAGTATTAGATCGTGGCGGCGAGCTGGTCTAAGACCCGGCGAGCCCTGGACGAAGGCTTCGGCCGGATCGAGGACTTGATCGACGGTAAGTTTCCTTCTTAGCCCTTCTCTTGCCCCTTGCCGCCTCGGTTTTTTTACTTATCTTGAGCTGTTGCTTGTTTTTAGTGCAGACTACTTCCCCGGCTACTCCGCCTTCGCCGCCCAAAGCATTGAGGCCCATCGCGAGGCGCGCCATCAAGCGGGGGCCAACATTGTGCCGGATGCAAACCGGACCCTTGAGGAGCAGCTCCTGGCTGTCCAGGCACGGTTGCAGCCGGCTCATCGGATGCTTCGCCGGCTCCAACGTCCCGGGGCACAAGTGTTGGCCGCCCTCTGGCCCAGCAAGACGATCCCCCGCACCCCAAGCCAAACTGTCGACTGGCTGGAAGTCGCAGTTGGTCGCTTCGAGGCTTGGAAAGCGTCAGCGGCCCGCCTCGGAGCCGGGCGGGCGTTGGAATTCGTTCGGGCTTGGTACCCGGGGCTGAGCCTGGACCAGCTGCGTACTTGGCGGATGGAGGTCGACGCGGAGCTGGAGGAGGTGAGGCCGGCTATCACCCAGCGAGCTTCGATGATCGCCGAGTGCACTGACATCAGCGTTTTCGAACCCGAAATCGATGATGACGGTGTTGCTCAGCCGGAGGAGTGGTTCAGGCTGAACCCGGCGGTGGGCGAGGACTCGGCGGAGGAGATTGCCTCCAGCGACGAGGGCGAAGAAGACGAAGACGAGGACGGCGAAGACGTCGAGCCGGCTGGTGGAACAACCAGCTGACCTCAGGCCGACCGTGCCTCCAGCAATGAGGCGCGTGGAAGCGCGCCCTCTGCGGGAGGCGGCGACCAAGCCGAAGTTCGTCAGTCGGCCGCTCCTTCAGCCGGCACGACCGTCTCCGCCAACCAGTCTGGCTCGTCGGCCGCTCCGCCAGCTTGACCGGTCATCTTTATCTTTCCTGCTTTGTTGTCTTTGAACAATCTTTGTTAAGTTTTCGCAGTTCCACCCACTGGGGGTGTATCCAAACTATGTTGAATGTTGGCCTCTTGGAGGTCTTTTTATGTAAATATTATCATGTGCATGTTTGGTTTCCATTCGCTATGCTTTTTTATCCTTAGGCTTTTTCCTTTGCCGCCTTCCCTCTTTGGGGAGGCAAGTACTTGAGCTTTCTTGGATTAAAGTGAAGTGAATGGAAACCGACCGGCCGGCTACTCTGGTAGCCAGTCGGCGGTGTGAGAAAAACCGGCTTTTGTTATATTAGTCCGTTAGTCCCTAGCCGTTTTTCGTGTGGGCGCCTGTTCCTACCTTTAACTCTTGCCAGCTGGACAGCCGGTTCTTCGAACTGCGACTTTTGGCAAGAGAAGGCTTGGGAGCCGTCACACTACTTGTCTGACTGCGGGTAGGACTTCTAACATAACTCCAGTCGGTCAGTCCCCGAGCCGACTAGTCGAACTCGGTGCCGGACGAAATAAGTAAATGATACGACAAGGTCATAAGCATGATACTTTTCATTCATAAATAAGGGATGGCAGTCCCCGAGCCCTCCTCGGGGGGGCCTATTGTCTTGTACTTAATACAAAAGTTAGCGTGATACATACTGCCTTTCAACTGTAAAATCTTCGGAGGAGGTTGGCGTTCCATGGTCGTTCTGACTCCTTGCCGGAGTCGTCTCTCTTGCGCGCCTTCGGCTTCTGTGCGTCGATCAGGTAGTAGGAGTCGTTGCCTAGAGCTCTGCTGATGACGAAGGGGCCTTCCCAAGGGGCTGAGAGCTTGTGCTGGCCGGTTGTTCGCTGGATCAGCCGGAGCACAAGATCGCCCTCTTGGAAAGATCTTGGCCTGACCTTCCGGCTGTGGTAGCGGCACAAACCCTGTTGTTAGATTGCAGACCGGCTGAGGGCTAACAGCCGGCTTTCTTCCAGCAGGTCGACACCGTCTTCTCGTGCTTCCTTGGCCTCCGCTTCCGTGTGCATGGTTACCCGAGGCGAGTCGAACTCGATGTCAGTTGGGATGACCGCCTCGGCACCATACACAAGGAAGAAAGGGGTGAAGCCGGTTGACTTGTTTGGTGTAGTGCGCAGACTCCAGAGGACAGCCGGCAGCTCATCGAGCCAACAGCCGGCTGAGCGCTCCAGAGGTACAACCAGTCGGGGCTTGATGCCGGAGAGGATGAGGCCGTTGGCTCGCTCGACCTGGCCGTTTGACCGCGGGTGGGCGACGGATGCTAAGTCCAGCCGGATACCTTGGGCTGCGCAGAAACGTGCCAAGGCTCCTTTGGCAAAATTCGTGCCATTGTCGGTGATGATGCTGTGCGGCACGCCGTACCGAGTTGTTATGTCTGCGATGAACGTCACGGCAGTCGGCCCATTCAGCTTCTTGATCGGCTTTGCCTCAATCCACTTGGTGAATTTGTCCACGGCGACGAGCAAATGCGTCATGCCACCGCGCGCCGTCTTGAATGGGCCCACCATGTCCAGTCCCCAAACGGCAAAGGGCCAAGTGAGGGGAATGGTCTTGAGTGCCGAAGCCGGCACGTGTTGCATGGAGCTGAAGAGTTGGCATCCCTTGCAATGTTTGACTAATTCTTTGGCGTCATCCAAAGCAGTCGGCCAGAAGAAACCATGGCGAAAGGCTTTGGCGACAAGTGATCTTGAGGCGGCATGGTGGCCACATTCTCCTTGGTGAATGTCTGTGAGGATTGCAATGCCCTTCTCTTGCTCGACGAACCGTTGGAGGATTCCAGTGACACTGCGCTTGAGTAGTTCTCTGTTGACGATTGTGTACGCTCCGGCTCGACGCTGGACTTGTCTTGCTTCTGTTTCGTCAGCCTACAGGTCTTGGTTTACTAGGTGGACTGAGCCCATGATGGAGCCGCGACTTCTTCTACTGCCAAAGTGGCTACTGCCACCAGGGTGGGCGGGCTGGGCGGTGAGGTGCTGGAGTCGGCCGCCGGCTGTAGTGCTGGTGCAGTCCCCGGGCCGGCTACCGCAGTCCCCGAGCCGGTCGTGGCAGTCCCCGAGCCGGTTGCCGAAGTCCCCGAGCCGGCCGCCGAAGTCCCCGAGCCGGCTGCCGAAGTCGCCGGGCCGGCTACAGGGGTCTTGGGGTCGCCTACTTGGTTCTTCGAGCCGGACCCGGCCCATCGGGGTCAGGCGGCACGAAGATGGAATCGGACTCTGGAGACGGCTTGATAGACGGCTTGAGGAGGCGTTGGAGAGCGACGCCGGCTGGGATTGCTTGCCGAGTGGAGCCTATTTGAGCCAGGGCATCAGCTGGCTCGTTGTCGGCTCGCGGTACGTGGAGGAACTCGCATCCTTCAAAGTATCCGCTGAGTTGTTGGACCAGGAAGCGGTAGCTCGCCATATTCGCATCCTTGGCGTCCCAGTCGCCGGATGATTGCTGGACTACCAGGTCCGAGTCGCCATAACATAGGATCCAGCGAATGCCAAGTTCTTTGGCAAGCCGGAGCCCATGTATGAGCACCTCGTACTCGGCCACATTGTTGGAGGCGGCAAAGTGGATCTGGGGCGTGTATCTGAGCTTGTCGCCTTTCGGAGAGGTAAGGATGACGCCGGCTCCCAAGCCGGTGTGCATCTTGGACCCGTCGAAGTGCATGTGCCAATGGGTGGAGTCGGGAGCCGGCGGCAGGTACTGGGTCTCGGCCCAGTCGACGAGGAAGTCGACCAGTGCTTGGGACTTGATGGCAGTGCGGGGCTGGTAGAAGATCGTGTACGGGGCCAGCTCGATGGCCCATTTCGCCACCCGGGCGGATGCGTCCCGGCTGCCTATGATCTCGGCTAGCGGGGCAGTGCATACGACCGTGACGAGATGCTCTTGAAAGTAGGGCTTCAGCTTCTTGGCGGTGAAGTACACGCCATAACACATCTTTTGGTAGTGCGATTAGTTCTGCTTTGAAGCGGACAGCACCTCGCTCAAATGATACACCGGCCTCTGGACCGGCTGGGCTCGGCCTTCTTCTGGGCGCTGGACTACGATGACGGTGCTGACCACCCGGCTGGTTGCCGTGATGCAGAGGAGCATGGGCTCTTTCTCAGTCAGCGCCGCGAGGACAGGCGGCGTGGCCAGCATCTTCTTCAGCTCGTGAAAAGCTTGGTCGGCCTGGTCGTTCCACTCGAAGTGAGTGCTCTTCTTCATGAGGCGGTAGAGAGGGAGAGCTTTCTCTCCGAGCCGACTGATGAAGCGGTTCAAGGAGGCTAAGCACCCGGTGAATTTCTGAATGTCTCGAAGCTTGGTGGGGATCGCCATTCTCTCGATGGCCTTGATCTTCACCGGGTTGCATTCGTTGCCGCGTTCGGAGACCAGGAAGCCTAGGAGCTGGCCGGCTGGCACTCCGAACACGCATTTCTCGGGGTTGAGCTTGATTTGGAACTGGCGTAAGTTCTCAAATGTTTCCTTGAGGTCTTCCAGCAAGGTGTCGCGCTTCTCCGTCTTCACCACGATGTCGTCCATGTATACGTGAGTGTTTCTGCCGAGTTGCTTGAGGAGGCACTTCTGCATGCAACGCTGAAAAGTGGCACCGGCATTTCTCAAGCCGAATGTCATAGTCAGGTAGCAGAAGGCTCCAAATGGCGTGATGAAGGCGGTCTTCAGGCGGTCGTCTGGGTCTAGCTTTATCTGATGATATCCGGAGTAAGCATCCAAAAAACTCAACAGCTCGCATCCGGCTGTGGAGTCTATCACTTGGTCAATCCTTGGCAGGGCAAAAGGATCTTTGGGGCAGGCCTTGTTGAGGCTCGTGTAGTCTATACACATGCGCCACTTGTTGTTCTTCTTTAGCACAAGGACCGGGTTGGCGAGCCACTCTGGAAAGAAAACTTCCATGATGAAGCCGGCCGCCAAGAGCCGGGCTATCTCCTCCCCTACAATCCTGCGCTTCTCCTCCGACAATCGGCGAAGGGGTTGTCTGACTGGCTTTGCGTCTTCTCGAACGTGTAGTTTGTGCTCGACGAATTTCCTCAGAACACCCGGCATGTCCTTGGGGGACCATGCAAAGATGTCCCGATTCTCACGGAGGAAATCGGCGAGCTCGCCTTCCTATTTGCTGTTCAGATTTGCCCCGATGACGGCAAACCTCTCTGGATGCTCGGGGTCAAGAGGTATCTTCTTCGTCTCCTTGGTCGGCTGGAAAGATCCTTGGGCGTCATGCTCCTTGGGGTCGGGGGACACGGCCGATTGTTTGCCGGCTATGGCCACGACTCGGTCCAACATCTTCTTCTCTTCGGCTATCACAAGGGACTCGGCTAGCCGGCTGCTGGCTGCTGCGCACTCAGAGGACTTCTTGTAATCGCCGACTACGGTGATGACGCCTTTGGTGCTTGGTATCTTCATCTTGAGGTATGCATAGTGGGGAACTGCCATAAATTTGGCCAAGGCAGGTCGGCCAAGCAATGCATGGTAAGGGCTCTCCAGGTCCACCACTTCAAACCAAATCACTTCCCGACGGAAATGCTCCTTGTCCCCAAAAAGCACATCAATCTTGATCTTGCCAATGGGGGCGCAGGACAGGCCGGGTACGATGCCATGGAATATCGTCCGAGTAGGCACGAGCTGCTTCGTCTTGACGTTTAGCTTTTCCAGGGTGTCACGGTACAGGATGTTGATGCTGCTCCCGCCGTCTATCAACACACGGGAGAAGCGGGCTGCGCGTCTGTCCGTTGCGAGGGTGGCTTCCAAGACCAAAGCATAAGAGCCGGGGGACGGCATCACCTCCGGATGGTCGGCCCGGCTCCAGCTGATGGGCTTTTCTGACCAATGCATGTGTCCGGCGGGGCTGGCAGCGACCATGCTAACTTCCTGGCGCTCTTGGCGTTTGCTGCGCCGGTCTTCGGGCTGGCTCATAAAGATGATGTAGGTTGCTTGCTCGTCAGGGAACTCGTCATGCACGGCTCCGACTGCGGGCCGAGCGGCCGGAGGCGGCGGAGGCGGAGGCGGCGGGCCGGCAGGTGGAGGCGGCACGAGCCCCTCGCCCTTAGAGATTCGGGTGAGCCAATGGCACTTCCGGGTCGTGTGGTTGGACGGCTTCGCGCCGCTGTGGAACTTGCAAGGGGCGTCGAGAGTTTGCTCGTAGGAGAAGGCGGGCTGCCAAGCCGGCTTGCTGCCCTTGGGCTTCTTGGGCGCCGGTCGTTCTTCAGGCGGCGCATCTTCGATCGTGGCCACCTACTGGCTGGCGGGAGGTGGCGCGGGCCCTTGCGCTTGTGGTCGTTCGAGTTGGGGTGTCGGCCGGAATCCCCAGCCGGTGTCTTGGGCGCCGGGTTGAGTACCTTTCCGGACGCGTCTACACGAAGCTCGGTCTTCATCGAGGAGTCGGCGGTGGCGTACTTGTCCGCTATGTCCAGAAGTTCGTCGAGGGTAGCCGGCTCGTCGCAGAGGAGCTTGTGCTTGAGGAGGGTGCCTTCTCGGCATCCGGCTGTGAAGTATTCTATGGCTTGCACCTCGTGCACCCCTTCACAGGAGTTGCGGAGCTCGGCCCAACGCGTGAGGTAATCGCGAGTGGACTCGGCGGGGCCTTGTACGCACAAGGAGAGCTGTCTGGGCTTGGGAGCCCGCTTGTAGGTGCTGGTGAAGTTGCGGATGAAGGCTTCTGTGAAGCCTAGCCAGCTGTTGATGCTACGCAGCTTGAGGCTGTTGAGCCAGGTCCGCGCCGTGCCTTGCAGCATGAGGGGCACGTACTTTACAGCGACGCGCCGGTTACCGTTGGCTATGCTAACCGCCGTGGAGTAGTCGATCAAGCAATCTTCCGGCTTCACGGAGCCGTTGTACTTGGGCGTGTCTCTTGGGAGCGAGAACCCTTTGGGAAAGGGCTCGTCGCGGATGCGGGGGCCGAAACAAGGCGGGCCGACATCGTCTTCTTCTTCCAATGCCAGGGATCGCGCCAAGCGGTCGATCCGATGGCGGGCGTCGTTCTCGCCGATTCCTTCGCGGTGGCCTAGCCGGCCGCTGAGAGTCGGGTGCGCCACTGGCGGCGAGGCGGGATATCTCTCTCCATGGGGCAAAGGCGGAGGCGGGTCACCCCGCCATTCCATGGCTCGGGGATGACCGTCCGCGTCTCGCTCGATGGAGATCCGGGTCCGGCTGCGGCTGGCAGCCGGCTCCTTCTCACGTCGCGCGCGGGTATTGCTCCTAGTCGGCGTCCGGGACGTCGCACCATGTTCTCGGCGCGGGGGAGGGCTTTCCGCGCGGGCGTCGGCTTCGTGTCGCCGCGCGGCTGCGTCAATCAATTGCTGGATGCGCCGGGTCATGTGGGGGGAGGTCTTCGGCCTCCAAGCCGTCTAACTCGTCTACAGCCGCCTGGGCGGCACGCAAGTTCTCGAGCGGAGTGGCATAGACCGGGCGGTCGACTCCCAGCGTGTCGGCGATGACGGTGCCGCGTTGCTTGACAAGGCGGGCCCGGCTTGGCCCGCCCGGGGCCGGCGTGCCGAAGGCGGCGCAGTCAGCTTCGCGCTGGTAGGCCTCAGTGAGGCGTCTTACGGAGGCCAGCCTCTGGCCCTCTGCGAGGAGGGCGAGGCGGCGTGCCTCCAGTGCTTCGTCGTTGGCATTAGCCGGGAGGGGAGCGGACAAGTCGTGGGCCGCCGTGCGCGAGGCGTCCTGGGCGCTCTTGTCGGCCAGGCCGCTGTGGCCGACAACCATCACTTCGGCGGTGACTGCATCGCAGCCGTCGGCTCGAGGAAGCGGGTCGTTGTAGATCGCGACGTTGGTGGGGAAGGTGTCGTAGGAGGCCGTGTCGGAGTCGACAGGCATCGGGTCGGTGGAGCCAACCGACTCCAGGTCCGCAGCGGGCTCGCTGGAGACATGGAGCTGGTCGAGAAGGTTGGCGAGGTGGTCGGTGCCTGCATCGGTGGCGAGCTCGTCAGAGGTGAGAGTTTCGTCGAGGAGATCGGCGAGGCCGCTTGCCGCACTGATGCTGGTGACGCCTTGCAGCGCGTCGTGGCGAGCGCCATCTGGCGTGCCGGGCTGGCTACGCTCGCGGGGGAGGAATAAGGTTCCCGTCCAGAATAGGTCTCCGGACGACGGTGCACCTGGCCCCACGGTGGGCGCCAAATGTCGGGTGGTAGGTGCGACATATGCCAATGGGTGGCTTATCATTGTGGGAGACAGTAAGACATCGCCGGTGCCTGGAAACGGGATAAGGCGAAGACATGCACGCCGGTGGATCTTACCCAGCTTCGGGGCTCTCCGTGGAGATAACACCCCTACTGCTGCTTTTCGGGGTCTCCGCATGTTCACTAGATGAATCAAGTAGCTACACAACGCTCCTTGAGCTGCTTGGGGGGAGGAGGAAGAAGGGCACGGCTCGCCCGCTTCTACTCCCTGTGTGGTGTCTAGAACTAGCGAGAGGTCGAACCCTTTGCACGGGTGCTCCGGGGGGTTTATATAGGCCTACCCCCCAGGGGTACAATGGTAATCCGACTAGGCACGAGGCCCAGCCATCTGTGACTACGCTCGCCGGCTTCTGTGCCGGCTGCTGGGGCCCGCCGACTGGTGGGTCCCGCCGGCTGTCGGCCCCTTGGTCGACAGGCAGGCCCCACTGTCCAGGGCCTGGTCGATGGCTGGTTACTGTGGCTCCATCTTGCTGACGTGGGCTTCATCGTGGTAAGCACGGCTATAGTACCGCTGCCTGTCAGGCGATTGCTGTAGCCTTATCGCGTCTTGTCTCCTTAATGGGGCGTCCTCTTCGAGGAAGGCGGCAAGCCGGCTGCGGGGAGCCAGCTCTGTCTTGGGCCGACTAGTTGGAGGCGTGGCCGCCTTCGGGCGTCTCTCTGCTCAAATGGGCCCACCGTCTATGGGCCACGCTAGCGGCCCATCCTGGGTGATGCCAGGGTCAACATGGCAACAGTGCCGCGCCGGACGGGTCGTGCCTAGCCCGTACGGCGCACCATGCCAGGCGTGCTCCCGGATTCGGGGGTGGCAGGCTTTACTGTAGCCACGCCCCGTCGCACCACCGTTAGGTGGGTGCAAACTTTGTGGGTACGGTCTTGATCGCTTTATAGGGAGCCGGCTTCTTGGAGTCGGCCTTCTCATGGCCGGCTTCTTGGAGTCAGCCTTCTCATGAGGGCTAAAGTCGGACCGCCTTCCGAAAGCCGGCCTGGGTTGCAGCCAGCTATGGGAAGGCGGCCCCATGTCTTGGATTCTTGAGAGCCGGGCGGGCTCGTAACTTTTTCAGAAGGGCCAGGGGAAGCCGGCTAGGCTACCCATGGCTATTTACTCCGACAAGAAACTAGTTGCAACTCCTGGACAGAGTACTAGGGTGATTAAGAAGCCGAGAGGGTCAATTAAGGATCCCAATGAGTGGTAGTAGCTGTTCATGGATCACAGACACAGAACTTAGTTCCTAAGAACGGTTTCAATGAGACAACCCACCATGTACTCCTACATGGCCTCTCACCGGTACCTTTACCAAATCGTGTTCACACACAATAGGACATGTTCATCACCATTCCAATTCATTCCCGATGAATCAGACCCGACACAACTCTATGCAATAGCAGGCATGACAAACAAGCATGAATGAGTAGGCACATCAGGGCTCAAACAACTCCTACTCATGCTAGTGGGTTTCATCTATTTACTGTGGCAATGACAGGTCATGCAAAGGATAAAGGGGTTCAGCTACCGCAGCAAGTAACAGATGAATCGTTGTTGTCCTAATGCAGTAAAAGAGAGCAGGAGCGAGAGAGTGGGATTGTATCGGAATGAACAAGGGGGTTTTGCTTGCCTGGCACTTCTAAAGATATCATTGGGTCTTCATCGGTGTCAACGAGCACAACGTCGGTACAACGTCTATTGAGAGGGGACAACCACCGGCAAACACAAAAAGAACACAATCAATGCAATGCACAATATGATGCATGATCATGACATGTCAATATGCTGTGTTTTCAGCTAATGCAACTAGCAACAGGTTAAATGGGGTTGGTTTGAACCCTAAGTTCAAATTCAAACTCCATATGTGATTTCTTAAATTCCATTTAATTGGATTGTCCTAAACAGAAACTTTAAGTTGTTCCAACATGCATGAAAATGCCAGATTCAGATTCTTTGAATTTTTCTGATAATTTTTCATATATAAATTATTTCATTTGCAGTTATAGATTATTTTCTATATTTTTTAGAAGTTTTAGCTATTTTCTGAAATAAATAAATCATTTCTGATTTATTTAAAATCCCAGAAAAGCTTTACGGCGTCAGCATTGCGCAAGGGTGATGTCAGCGGGTCAACTGGTCGGCCAGGTCAAACCTGACCCCTGGGACCCGCAGGTCAATGACTCAGCTAATTGACTGAGTTAATTAGCCCTAAGCTAACGCTAACTAAAATGTCAGCAGGGCTGGGCCCACATGTCAGCGAGTCAATGGGTTAACTAAGTTAATTAATCACTAATTAAACTAACAGTAATTAAACAGGGGCCTGGGCCCACACGTTAGGACCCAGGGGAGGTCAAACCGGGGTCTCCCCGGGCCAGCGGGGTCAATCCTGCCGGTCAAAGCGGTCAACCTGCCGGCGTTTAGCCGCCGGCGAGGGCCGAGACGGCGGTGGGGCTCGAAATTGCGCTACGGGGCACGGTTCGAGCCGCGGCTGGGCGTGTTGGAGTGCCCTCGCCGGTGCGCGTCATTTGGTGGTGCTAGCCGGACCTGTGGTGGCCAGAGGCGACAGCTACGAGCTCGGCAGCGGCGGCCGGTGTTCAGGCGCAGGTGGTGCGGCGGCTACGGCGTGCAACAGAAGGAACAGAGAGGGGGAGGAGGAGCAGGAGCTCACTGTGGTTGCGACAAGGCCAAAGGCGAGCTCGGGGAGGAACCGGAGCGAAGCGGGGCGGCGAGGGGATCTCCGGCGACCTGAGGAGGATGAAGGGGTCGGGGACGGTGCTTCGAGGCGTCCGGCGGCGCGCAGATCGGTGGAGAGGAAGAGGAGGACGCGGCGATGCTTCTGGGCTGCTCGAGGGAACGAGGGGGAGGCGATGGCCATAGTGGTGCTCGTCGTCGGCGGCGGGCGCGTTCGGTCTAGCGGGAGAGGGACGAGGGAGAGGCACAAGAGGGGAGAGTGGCGTCCAGGGGGTCGAGGCGGCACCAAGGAGAAGACGCGAGGCGTCGCGGTGGCCAGGCGACGCAGGTAGGCAGCCTGGTGGCGTGGCGCCCGCACGCGCGCCGTGCGTTGTCCCTCCTCTGCCTACTGCCAGAGGTTGGGGATGACTGGCACGGCCAGGTGGGCTGGGCCGGCTCATGGGCCGCACAGGTAAGTGGCCAGGTTGGCTTTTCTCTCTCTCTCTTTCTAATTCTTTCTGTTTTCTATTTTTCTGCAATTGTTTTGGGTTTAGTTTTAACACCAAACCATTTTATGAAATCCTAAAAATAATTATGTGGCTAGAACTAAAATATCCAAAACCACATAAAATGTTCCAGAATTTATATTAATTATATAAGGAATATATATCCAATGCCAATAGTTATTGAATTAATTCAAAGGCCCAAAATAAATGTTTCTAAGATACTAAAAACATTAGTTTTAATTTTACCTCTTGCCAATATTTTCATAGACTAAGAGGAACATTTTCTTGGACTTCTTTGAAGACATTTTAATGTTGATTATTTATGAACTGGTTTCTGAGGGTTTCAACAAACTTCAATTCAACTTTCAGAAATTTTAGACATGATGCATGAGTGCAGATGCAACAATTTCACTCAGGTACTCTAGGGCTAGGACAACTCACCCCTACTAAACAAGAATCTCATCCCGAGATTCAAACGTAGGGTAAGGTGAAGGGGGAAACACAAGCTAACAAAATCTTCATGATCCAGATGTCTTCTCGAGGATGTTGATTTATTGCATCATCTTGATCCCGACGTCTTGCTTTGAGAACTACATCCAACATGACAACGAGTAGAAAGGGAGAATTTAAGAAGAAACGATCTTCTTGAGGTTCGAGCAACATATTAATGATCACAAGATCAACTCATGGAATGAGACATGGAAACATCTCTGGAGCTGAGACACAAAACACATATCACGAGGGATGTAGAGGAACATATGATGAAGGTCCAAATTGGTAGGCAACAATCCCACACTTAGGTGAGATGGTGAGTGAGTGTTCAAGCAGCGAGGAGATAAGTTGCCATGATTACCTAACGGGGCACCTCAGGGAAGGTGACTCGTGGAATTATTCCCTCAAGTGGCAAAAAGAATTACTTTTGATACAAAGATCATTGAAACTCTTTATGCCAGCCTAAGGCAATCACAAATGATCGTTTAAAGGAGTTTGGAGGAATGGCATACTCAAATTAGGATGGATGATGTGGACTACCTTGTTGAAGACAACGCAATGGATGATTTTTGCTTATCACCGGAAATGGATGGGACCCATGGTAGACTGACACATTGACGGGTGCAAGCTGGGAACAAAATGCAAATACTGGGAATGATTCTAGTGACTAGGAGAAAGCTCAATAGACGAGAGTGATTCCCCTGTTTGAATGATTATAGCATAACCGAGGAAACTGAGAGCGGATCTCATTTAATGCCGAAGATAAATCCTAGTGCTTGCACATGCTCTCAAGAACTTGAGCATTTCCATATTCATCAAGGTTTTACCAATATCCGTGGCAAGGATCCTGGCAACACAACATACCACCATGATGGATATTGGTGGAGGATGCGGATGCAAAGGAAGATAACACTTTCTCAGATTTCACCTTAGCGAGGCCAAGGGGACAAAATCTGGATAATCGACCGAGAGACATTTAGCACTCCGCTTCTAATGTTCTCCTTGAGGTACTAGCATATCCCAATCATAGATATGGTTTGGTATCTAGAACATCAAGTAAAGGTCGGACTTCAGGAACACAAAATCCATAAGGGACATCCAAGGGGTAAATCCTACAAAATCCTTATGGGGAGGTGGCCAACTTCTTCAATCAAGATACTACAATAATAGATCTTCCGACTGGGTGTGTTGGCCACGACATCCACTTTACCGGTTATCGAGAGACCGATATTATAGTTCTTGGAAAATGCTCCAACCATCATATCTGCCTGAGATTCAGATCTGGTTGGTGTCAAGATATTCCAGACTCATCGAGTCTAGAAAGGAAAATGAAGGTTTGCAACACAATTTGACGAGATGACGTTGCGAGATTCTCGGGGAATGAACTGCGATAGCAGGCTCCAAAACATGAGCTGGTTCTGCTACAAACCTGTGAACACGCTATCCGAGACAAGCATGACCACGTAGTAGTCTTATAGTAAAACACTATCGAGTTCAGGTGGGGAACCATCATCAAGGATTTCAAAGTCTTTACGCAAGTCCATGGATTAGATCCCAAGCATAGACTTCTTTGCCTTGAACAATTCAATCAGTGGCTTGGTGTGCTAGGGAATACATATGGAGTGGAGGTCATTAATCTACCAAACCATGGAATACATTCACACATGCATAACTGACTTGGAATGGTACCAGGGAAAACAAAAACAATCTTTCTCGAACTCACGGTGGTAACTTGCCCCAAATGCACATGAATTCGAGGAAGTCACTTCTTCCATCCAAGCATAAGCTTCATGAACGGAATACGAAGGCATTGCTTATAAAGTTTCCAACACTAGGTTGATATTCAACATGAATCATGGGGGAGACAAAATGTTGTTGATGGGCTCAACAACAACTCACCGGAATTTCCATATCAATGGACTTCCACCATCATGTGAACATGATGATAGTATTGGTCAGACCAAAAGATGTAATGGTGTATGCTCGAGGGATCAACCACGGGTAAGACAACATTACGAGCATCATTGGTTCTGACTTGACTAGACGATAGCCCATACTCAAGTCAAAGTTTTGACAAGGCAATAGATCCAACAACTGATCACGAGGACCAATTGATGGAGATATCATCTTTCTTCAACAGACACACACACACACACACACACAGAAGATATCCCTTAACATGAACTAAGTCAGACAAGCTTTTATCTTCCAATTCTCCAAGTTATTGTCTAGCTCAACCAACTAGCTCAGGGATATCCAACACAGATTCTTGGAGAAGGGGTGATTTATAAGAAACCCAACTTGATCACGAACTCAACATAGCGGTCAGGTGACAGCCAGGTAATACTTCCGAGAAGATCTTCGGAAAATCACGAACCACCGATATGTTACTAAGCTCGAGAACAATCTTGCTTTTCATAGCAGGACGATATGATAAAAAGAGCAAGGGTTTGGCAAAATCCTAACCCGTTGATCGAAGAGTGCACCAGGAAATATGGACTAGGTAGCACAATCAATCTTAGGATGATGATTCGATAACCAGCACACTAAGAATGGGAGTATTGTCCATTTACTACCAAGCAACAAGGTTGCTAGGAGTATTGATTTCACACATCACAGTTCACTTGTCGACATTCCGGTTGCAACAACACGGAAACTGAGAAATGAATAATGATGGAGAGAGTATCACTACGTCAAGAATTCATGAGAGAATGCTGCAATTCCTATGACAATCCTGACATAAAGGGGGTAATACTCCGAGGTAGAACAGAACAAAAGCTGGATTGGCATTTTGATCTACGGAATACAACTACTTCAACCAGTCCAAGAGATGGATGAGGTGCTGGAGTTTGTTTCTCCTAGTCATTCCAGAATAGAATGGCTCGATGGACCACAAGAATAATAGGCATCGATAACACGAATGCACAACTAAAGAGGGACAACTCAAAGGAACATATAACTTTCTGAGTTGTGGATGCATAGATTAGTATGTCGAATCAAGTTCAACAGGTTTCTTCCGGATAACCCATGCAGAAAGGTAGAACTGACAGAATCACAATTATGAATGGAGAACTCCTCAAGAGTACTCTGATCGTGATATTTTGGTTCAAAGAACTTCTGCCTTAACGGTTCATGGTATTTGGAAGGAAGAAATACCACGGACCTCGAGGGATGTCGCAAGGTTACTAATATCCTAAAGGAAACTATCAAACACTATCAACATGAGGTAAGTAGGGTGAATCTCGGGTTCAAGAACCCAGGAGTAGAATGCCTACAACTAAGTGGCATCACGGGATGCTTTCGAGAATGGTGGCCAGATTCATCACACTGGGAACACAAAACATGGATAGATTACTAGATGGTTTCATAAGACACCTAGAGTCACAATAGTAGCTCCAACATATATGTTGAGGCAACGGAGTACCTCACAGACCGTGTAGTGTGCTTAATCTGGCCCGAAGGAACATCGAGGACGGGAAGAAGGGATTTACAAATGCATCAGACTATTTAGAAACCTGGGATGACTCGGACATCATAACGGCTGTAAATGCTCAAAATGATTTGAGACATCCTGCAAAATGGTGGCATAACCACTTAACAACACAATATCAAGGTTCTGAGATCAACTGCCAACATACGGAAGTAGTAGGAACGGAACTGAGGCTGGAAACTATCAATTCTATAAGTCTATGGATTAGTAGCACGTCATCCTGATAGATACATGAGAAGGCCTAATTCTTAATTCCCGTAGAGAAGAAGAGGTTGACTCAGATCAGAAGGGCATAGGGTAAAGGAGTAAAAAGAGCCTTACGTTCCCTCCCACAATCAATTCCCCTACATATAACTAAAGCATTTCTAGACACAACTTCGAAGGTTTGGCTTGGCAATCCTACAGGCAGTCAGGCTCTAATACCAACGCTGTCAGGACCCCGATTCCAAGTCACATCGATCTAGCTGGTAACACCTCATATCACTTTGCGGCCTCACGCACGGTATTCCCACGGGTGTCGCCTTACCATGGTCCGGGACCGTTTGAGCCTTTTGGCTCGCGTATATGATAGTGTCGCTAGCATCCATATGACAGAGAACCCGGGCCGACATGGCTAGTCGTGAACCCAAAGCGGCACTAACCTATGGGGACAGGCATACATGAATCACATCGAGCATGTCGGTCAGCAGCATGTGAATCCGGGCTGTAGCACTGGGCTAACAGGACTCCGGGAACCCGGGCTGTAGCAGGCTAGGCAGGACTCCGGATGTCACCGCGTGACATTTCCCCGAAGGGACAGACACAGGAACGAAGTGAAACACATGCCGGCCAGTCAAGTGTCCTGAGCAGTAGTGCTGGGCTAGCAGGACTCCGGTGAACCGGGCTGTAGCAGACTACTATGGCTCATGGAAGCACTAGACTACATTTCCCCATAAGAGAGGCTGCCAAGGATAAACAACTAGATTGTCAGATCCCACACATACCAAGCATTTCAATCATACACACAATATGCTCAATATGTGCAATACAACATGGCATCACAACAAGACTCTACGACTCAGAGTATTTATTCATTAGGCTCCGAGGAGCAAGATATTACAAACATGGGTCTCATGACCCAACATTTAGAGCATACATGTCAAAGCACATGCGGAAGCTTAACTTGTCTGAGTACAGACAACTACAAAAGAAGAAGGCTCAGAAGCCTGACTATCTACAAGACCCTCCCAAGGGTACAAGATCGTAGCTAAGGTAACAAGCTAAACGTCGAAGTCCAAGCAGAACTACTAGTGATATTGACGTCTCTCTGCAAAACATAAATTAAGCAAACGTGAGTACAAATGTACCCAGCAAGACTTACATCAGAACTAGCTACATATGCATCATTGTCAACAAAAAGGATGGTGGGGTTTAACTGCAGTAAGCCAGCTTTGACTCAGTGGCTATCCTAAACTACGACTGCAAGCAACTCTTTGAGGTGGCGCACACGAGTCCACATATTCACCATTCAATACACCACTATGGATCCGCTCTCATCTCCCTACGAGAAGGCCATCCATAGCACTCACACTTATCTTGCGAGTTTTAGAGTATCCACTTCCACTTGTCTATGAACTGTTATAGGCAACCCAGAAGTCCATTATCGCGGACACGGCTATCCGAATAGATGATGTTAACCCTGCAGGGGTGTACTTCTTCACACACGCTCTCACCACTTACCGTCGTTTACACGACATGTACTCGGCAACCTTCAAGCGGAAGCCCAACGAGGGTGTCGGCCACGGCCTACCTAAACACTCAAGTCTCTAGTCCAGGTTTATCGCCTATCCAGGTTCCATCCGCAGGGAGTCCGGCCGAGGTTTCCACATACGGCCCCGAACGATGTGTACAGGGTTCTGAGACACCAAACGGGCGCCCGGCATGCCCGGCCACGGTGTATCTACCGCATCATAGCCCACCCCTAGGGTCAGCGCTACGCACGGCCGCCAACACATAACCTAAAAACACCAGAAACTAGTTGCAACTCCTGGACAGAGTACTAGGGTGATTAAAAAGCCGAGAGGGTCAATTAAGGATCCCAATGAGTGGTAGTAGTTGTTCAAGGATCACAGACACAGAACTTAGTTCCTAAGAACGGTTTCAATGAGACAACCCACCATGTACTCCTACATGGCCTCTCACCGCTACCTTTACCAAATCATGTTCACACACTTAGCTCACACATAGTAGGACATGTTCATCACCATTCCAATTCATTCCCAATGAATCAGACCCGACACAACTCTATGCAATAGCAGGCATGACAAACAAGCATGAATGAGTAGGCACATCAGGGCTCAAACAACTCCTACTCATGCTAGTGGGTTTCATCTATTTATTGTGGCAATGATAGGTCATGCAAAGGATAAAGGGGTTCAGCTACCGCCGCAAGTAACAGATGAATCGTTGTTGTCCTAATGCAGTAAAAGAGAGAACGAGCGAGAGAGTGGGATTGTATCGGAATGAACAAGGGGGTTTTGCTTGCCTGGCACTTCTAAAGATATCATTGGGTCTTCATTGGTGTCAACGAGCACAACATCGGTACAACGTCTATCGAGAGGGGACAACCACCGGCAAACGCAGAAAGAACACAATCAATGCAATGCATAATATGATGCATGATCATGACATGTCAATATGCTGTGTTTTCAGCTAATGCAACTAGCAACAGGTTAAATGGGGTTGGTTTGAACCCTAAGTTCAAATTCAAACTCCATATGTGATTTCTTAAATGCCATTTAATTGGATTGTCCTAAACAGCAACTTTAAGTTGTTCCAACATGCATGAAAATGCCAGATTCAGATTCTTTGAATTTTTCTGATAATTTTTCATATATAAATTATTTCATTTGGAGTTATAGATTATTTTCTATAATTTTTAGAAGTTTTAGCTATTTTCTGAAATAAATAAATCATTTCTGATTTATTTAAAATCCCAGAAAAGCTTTACTGCGTCAGCATTGTGCAAGGGTGATGTCAGCGGGTCAACTGGTCGGCCAGGTCAAACCTGACCTCTCGGACCCGCAGGTCAGTGACTCAACTAATTGACTGAGTTAATTAGCCCTAAGCTAACGCTAACTAAAATGTCAGCAGGGCTGGGCCCACATGTCAGCGAGTCAATGGGTTAACTAAGTTAATTAATCACTAATTAAACTAACAGTAATTAAACAGGGGCCTGGGCCCACACGTCAGGACCCAGGGGAGGTCAAACCGGGGTCTCCCCGGGCCAGCAGGGTCAACCCTGCCGGTCAAAGCGGTCAACCCGCCGGCGTTTAGCCGCCGGCGAGGGCCGAGACGGCGGTGGGGCTCGGAATTGCGCTATGGGGCACGGTTCGAGCCGCGGCTAGGCACGTTGGAGTGCCCTCGCCGGTGCGCGTCTTTTGGTGGTGCTAGCCGGACCTGTGGTGGTCGGAGGCGACGGCTACGAGCTCGGCAGCGGTGGCCGGCGTTCGGGCGCAAGTGGTGCGGCGGCTACTGCGTGCAACAAAAGGAACGGAGAGGGGGAGGAGGAGCAGGAGCTCACTGCGGTTGCGACGAGGCCAACGGCGAGCTCGGGGAGGAACCGGAGCGAAGCGGGGCGGCGAGGGGATCTCCGGCGACCTGAGGAGGATGAAGGGGTCGGGGACGGTGCTTCGAGGCGTCCGGCGGGGCGCGGCTCGATGGAGAGGAGGAGGAGGACGCGGCGGTGCTTCTGGGCTGCTCGAGGGAACGAGGGGGAGGCGATGGCCACAGTGGTGCTCGTCGGCGGCGGCGGGCGCGTTCGGTCTAGCGGGAGAGGGACAAGGGATAGGCAGAGGAGGAGAGAGTAGCGTCCAGGGGGTCGATGCAGCGCCAAGGAGAAGACGCGAGGCGTCGCGGTGGCCAGGCGACGCAGGTAGGCAGCCTGGTGGCGTGGCGCCCGCACGCGCGCCGTGCGTTGTCCCTCCTCTGCCTACTGGCAGAGGTTGGGGATGACTGGCACGGCCAGGTGGGCTGGGCCGGCTCATGGGCCGCATAGGTAAGTGGCCAGGTTGGCTTTTCTCTCTCTCTCTCTCTTTCTAATTCTTTCCGTTTTCTGTTTTTCTGCAATTGTTTTGGGTTTAGTTTTAACACCAAACCATTTTATGAAATCCTGAAAATAATTATGTGGCTAGAACTAAAATATCCAAAACCACATAAAATGTTCCAGAATTATTGGACATATATTAATTATATAAAGAATATATATCCAATGCAAATAGTTATTGAATTAATTCAAAGGTCCAAAATAAATGTTTCTGAGATACCAAAAACATTGGTTTGAATTTTACCTCTTGCCAATATTTTCAGAGACTAAGAGGAACATTTTCTTGGACTTATTTGAAGACATTTTAATGTTGATTATTTTTGAACTAGTTTCTGAGGGTTTCAACAAACCTCAATTCAACTTTCAGAAATTTTAGACATGATGCATGAGTGCAGATGCAACAATTTCACTCAGGTACTCTAGGGCTGTGACAGACAGCCGCTCTGCGGACTGCCGTTGAATCAAATGCTTGGCTGCTTTGGGAAGGCAAGTACTTAGCCGTTTTAAAGTTTTTGAGCAAGTTGAATAGAAGGCGGCAAGCCGACTATTCAAAAGTTGGTTTGCGAAAAAAGGCTGGAAGCCGGCTTAAGCTATGTTTTATGCTTTGAGTCCTTAGCCATTTTTCATGCGAACGCCCGTTCTATCTTACTCCTGCCCACCGTATAGTCGCTCTGCGAGCTGCGGCTTCTGACAGGAGATGGCTTAGGCGCCACACACTACTTGTCCGGCTACAGGAAGCATTTCATAGTGCAAGGCGACAAGTCCCCGAGCCAACCTGTCGAGCCCGGTGCCAAGCGGCATAACAAAGAGTAACATACTCGTAGGCATAATTTTTATCATATAGACAAAAGAGGGTAGTCCTCGAGCTCGTCTCAGGGGGCCCGAAGTCTTGGTACTTTAATACAAAAGGTAACGTGATACATACTGCATCAGCTGTAAAATCTTCGGAGGAGATTTGCATTCCATGGCCACTCTGTTTCTTTGCCGGAGTCGTCCCTCTTGCGTGCTCGGGGCTTCTGAGCGTCGATTAGGTAGTAGGAGTCATTGCCCAGCACTTTGCTGATGATGAAGGGGCCTTCCCAAGGCGCCGACAGCTTGTGTTGGCCGGCTGTTCGCTGGATCAGTCGGAGCACAAGGTCGCCCTCTTGGAAAGATCTCGGCCTGACCTTCCTATTGTAGTATCTGCGTAGGCTCTGCTGGTAGATGCTGGACCGGCTGAGTGCCAACAGCCAACCCTCTTCCAGCAGATCAACGCCGTCTTGACGTGCTTCTTCTGCTTCTTCCTCGGTGTACATGGTGACTCGCGGGGAGTCGAACTCTATGTCCGTTGGGATGACGGCCTCAGCACCATAGACGAGGAAGAAAGGCGTGAGGCCAGTTGAATTGTTTGGAGTCATGCGCAGACTCCAGAGGACGGCTGGCAACTCATCGAGCCAGCAGCCAGCCGAGCGCTCCAGAGGCTCGATCAGTCTGGGCTTGATGCCGGACAGGATGAGGCCGTTTGCCCGCTCCACTTGGCCGTTTGACTGTGGATGGGCGACGGATGCTAGATCCAGTCGGATGCCCAGGGTCGCATAGAAACGGGCCAAGGCGCCTTTGGAAAAATTTGTGCCGTTGTCGGTGATGATGTTGTGTGGTATGCCATACCGAATTGTGATATCGGAGATGAAAGTCACGGCAGTCGGACCGTTCAGTTTCTTGATTGGCTTCTCTTCTATCCACTTGGTGAACTTGTCCACTGCGACAAGTAAGTGAGTTAAGCCACCTCGTGCCGTCTTGAATGGTCCCACCATGTCTAGAACCCAAACTGCGAAAGGCCAGGCAATGGGGATGGTCTTGAGTGCAGAAGCCGGCTGATGCAGCTTGGAGCGGAACTTCTGGCATCCTTTGCATTTTTGGACCAATTCCTTGGCCTCTTCTAAGGCCGTTGGCCAAAACAAACCGTGTCGGAAAGCTTTGGCGACGAGTGCTCTTGAAGCCGCATGGTGTCCACACTCGCCTTGGTGGATGTCTTTGAGAATTGCTTGGCCTTGCTCTCGCTCTACGCAATGCTAGTAGAGACCAGTGACGCTGCGCCTGACCAGCTCTCTGTTGTCTATGGTGTAGGCTTCTGCTCGACGTTGTACTTGCCGAGCTAAGGTCTCATCAGTTGGCGGCTCTTTGCTCACCAGAAATTTGAGGATGGGCTGGGCCCATGAGGGTGCTGCTATTTCTTCGACTGCCAGAACTGCGACTTGGAGAAGGGCGGCTGGGCTGGGAGGCGGCGGGGTGGAGTCAACAAACGCTTGCTGGGCTAATGACGT
Source organism: Triticum dicoccoides (assembly GCF_002162155.2). Classification (NCBI taxonomy): domain Eukaryota; kingdom Viridiplantae; phylum Streptophyta; class Magnoliopsida; order Poales; family Poaceae; genus Triticum; species Triticum dicoccoides. The sequence goes on along the minus strand of NC_041382.1, from coordinate 483,728,710 downwards.
CCCCGGGCCGACTGGCGCGGCTCTTGGGCTGAGTTCTGGAGTCTTCGAGCCCGCCGCCGTAGTCCCCGGGCCGGGTTCTGCAGTCCCTGGGCCGGCCTCGACTGTGGCGGCTTTGGAGCCATCTGCCGAAATCCCCGTACCGTCTGCCGGGGCTCTGGAGTCGGATCCGACTTCTTCGGGAGGAGCCGGCACGAAGATGGAGTCTGATTCTGGTGAAGGCTTGACAGACGGCTTGAGGAGGCGTTGAAGGGAGACGCCGGATGGTATTGCTTGGCGGGTAGAGCTGATTCGTGCCAAGGCGTCTGCTTGGTCGTTGTCGTTTCTTGGCACATGGAGGAACTCGCACCCCTCGAAATACCCACTGAGTTGCTGCACGAGGAAACGGTAACTCGCCATGTTTGCATCTTTGGCATCCCAGTCGCCAGACGACTGCTGGACCACTAAGTCCGAGTCGCCATAACACAGGATCCGGCGAATACCGAGTTCTTTGGCAAGCCGGAGCCCGTGAATGAGCGCCTCGTAGTCGGCGACGTTGTTGGAGGCGGCAAAATGGATTTGCAGTGCGTATTTGAGCTTGTCGCCTTTAGGAGAAGTGAGGACAATGCCGGCTCCCAAGCCGGTGCGCATCTTGGAGCCATCGAAATGCATCCGCCAACGGGTGGAGTCGGGCGCTGGAGGTAGGTACTGGGTCTCGGCCCAGTCGACGAGAAAGTCGGCCAGTGCTTGTGACATGATGGAGGTGCGGGGCTAGTAGTGGATGGTGTAGGGAGCTAGCTCTATGGCCCACTTGGCCACTCGGCCAGAAGCATCTCGGCTTCCGATGATCTCGATAAGTGGGGCCGTGCAGACCACAGTGATTGGATGCTCTTGAAAGTAAGGCTTCAATTTCTTGGCGGTAAAGTGCATGCCATAGCACATCTTCTGGTACTGGGGGTAGTTCTGCTTGGAGGCCGACAGTACTTCGCTCAGGTAATATATCGGTCTCTGGACAGGTAGTGCCTTGCCTTCCTCCTTGCGTTCCACTACAATGACCGTGCTGACTACCCGGCTGGTGGCGGCGATGTACAGGAGCATAGGTTCCTTAGGAGTCGGAGCCACCAGAACGGGTGGAGTAGTCAGCATCTTCTTCAACTGGAGAAAAGCTTTGTCCGCCTTGTGGTTCCACTCGAAAAAAGTGGTCTTCTTCATGAGTTGGTATAAGGGGAGAGCTTTTTTGCCCAGCCGACTGATGAATCGGCTGATGGACGCCAAGCAGCCGGTGAACTTTTGCATGTCCAGCAGTCAGCTGGGTACCTCCATCCTCTCAATGGCCTTGATCTCGGCGAAGGTCGTTGTTTTGCCGCTGCGGCGCCTCCATGCTGCAGTTGGCCTCGTTCTGCGCGGCAGCCGCGTCGAGGAGCCGCTGGACCCGCTCCATCATCAGGCGGCGCTCTTCTCCCTCGAAATTGTCCAGCTCGTCCGCTGCCGCCTGGGCGGCTCGAATGTTCTCCGCAGGTGTAGCGTACACAGGGCAACTTGCCCCGAACAGGTTGGCGATGGCTACGCCGCGCTGCTGGACCACGCCAAGGCGGCTGGGCCCAGCTGGGGCTGGCGAGCCACCAACAGCGCGATCCATCTCTCGCTGGTAGGCTTCTAACAAGCGTCTCATGCTAGCCAGCTTCTTCGCGCCTTCAACGAGCTGAAGGCGGTGCGCCTCCAACGTCTCTGCGTCAGCGTCTTCCGGAATGGACACAGTCAGGTCTTGTAGCGCCACACCAAGTGGGTCATGCGCTCCTCCGCTGGGAGGCTCATCATGACTGATGACGAGCACCTTGGTGACGGTGCTTCCGCCGCTCTCCGCACGAGGGAGAGGCTCATCATAGACCACCACATTAGTGGGGAACGCGTTGAGCAACGCGGTGTCGGAGTCGACCAGCATCGGGTCGATGGAACCTACAGACTCCAAGTCCATGGCAGGCTCACCGGTGACGTGGAGTTGATCGAGGAGGCCCGCGAGGAGGCTCTCGGAGCCGCCCGCGCCTGCGTTGGATGCAGGTTCGTCGGAGAGGCGAACCTCGCTGACAAGTTCGGCGAGGCAGCTGGCTGCGCAGGCGATCTCAACACCGTGCAGCGCGTCAGCGCAAACTCCGTCTGGCGTGCCTGGTTGGCTGCGCTCTCCAGGGAGGAAAAGGGTTCCCGTCCAGAGCAGGTCTCCGGACAACGGTGCACCAGGCCCCACGGTGGGTGCCAAATGTCGGGGGTTGGGTGCGACATATGCCAAAGGATGGCTTATCATGGTGGGGGCGAGTAGAACGTTGCCGGTGCCTGGAAACGGGATGAGGCGAAGACATGCACGCCGGCGAATCTTACCCAGCTTCAGGGCTCTCCAGGCTCTCCGCATGATCACTATGGCAAAGTGTTTACACGATTGCTCCTTGAGCTATTTCCTAGAGGTAGGAGAAGGCAAGGCTAGCTCTCTCCTTCCTATATGATCTGGTCTAGTGCTAATGGATTCCAACCCTTTGCACGGGTGCCCTGGAGGGTTTATATAGGCCTACCCACCCCAGGGGTACAATGGTAATCCGGCTGGACGCGGGCCCAGCCATCAGTGCCTCCGGCCTCCATCTTCTCCGCCGACTGCTGGGGCCCGCCGACTGGTGGGCCCCGCCGACTGGCTCGGTACGGAGCCGACAGGCCGCGTCCGCCGCGGGCGGGTCTTGTCGGCTGCTGACTACTATAGCCACGCTTCTAATGACGCGGGCTTGGTCATGGAGTCGTGGCAACAGCCCCGCCGCCTGGCGGGCGATCACTATTGCCACTCTCCGTCACATCTGGTTAATGGCGCGTGGGCCCCGGGGGAGGGGCTGGCTGACTCTCGGGGGCCGACTCCCAACGGGTCTGGACAGGGGGCGCACTTGCCGTCTTCTGGGGTCCCGCTGGCTAGTGGGACCCGCCGCCCCAGGGTCATACAGACAAGCCATCGTGGGCGCGGGATTCGGTCCACCGGTGCTGATGTCAGGGCCGGCATGGCAACAGTGCCACGCCGCACGGAGATCTCCACGGGTATGGCGTACTGTGGCCATGTCTGCCCCTGGAAAGGGGTGGGAGCAGGCTTCACTGTAGCCACTCCCCTGTCCTGTCCCTCTTGATGAGGACATGTGGTTTGTTGGAGTCGCGGTCCGACTCCCCAAGGTCGGCTTCTCGGGAAGTCGTCAGTCAGGAGTCGGCTTATCCTGAAGTCATTCCTGGGACTCGGCCGCAAGTGGCTAGTCGGTTGCCTTGCCGCCGACTTCTCAAAAGGCGGCTCTGTGTCCTGGGGTCTTGAGGGGCGCAGCCTGCCCCGATGTCTTGAAAGGTTCTGGGGCTTGGGTTAGCCTACCCGTGGCCCATTACTCCGACAATATACCTTCAAGCGCTAACCTCCCCGGCAACAACGCCGGAAAAGAGCTTGATGTCTACTACACAACCTTCTTCTTGCAGACATTGTTGGGCCTCCAAGTGCAGAGGTTTGTAGGACAGTAGCAAATTTCCCTCAAGTGGATGACCTAAGGTTTATGAATCCGTGGGAGGCATAGGATGAAGATGGTCTCTCTCAAACAACCCTGCAACCAAATAACAAAGAGTCTCTTGTGTCCCCAACACACCCAATACAATGGTAAATTGTATAGGTGCACTAGTTCGGCGAAGAGATGGTGATACAAGTGCAATATGGATGGTAGATAAAGGTTTTTGTAATTTGAAAATATAAAAACAGCAAGGTAACTAATGATAAAAGTGAGCACAAACTGCAATGCGTTGAAACAAGGCCTAGCGTTCATACTTTCACTAGTGCAAGTTCCCTCAACAATAATAACATAATTGGATCATATAACTATCCCTCAACATGAAACAAAGAGTCATTCCAAAGTCACTAATAGTGGAGAACAAATGAAGATATTATTGTAGGGTACGAAACCACCTCAAAATTATCCTTTCTGATCGATCTATTCAAGAGTCAGTAGTAAAATAACAAGAAGCTATTCTTTCCATTCAATCTATCATAGAGTTCGTACTAGAATAATACATTAAGACACAAATCAACCAAAACCCTAATGTCACCTAGATACTCCAATGTCACCTCAAGTATCTGTGGGTATGATTATACAATATGCATCACACAATCTCAGATTCATCTATTCAACCAACACAAAGAACTTCAAAGAGTTCCCCAAAGTTTCTACCAGAGAGTCAAGATGAAAACGTGTGCCAACCCCTATGCATAAGTTCACGAGGTCACGGAACTCGCAAGTTGATCACCAAAACATACATCAAGTGGATCACATGATATCCCATTGTCACCACAGATAAGCATGTGCAAGACATACATCAAGTGTTCTCATATCCTTAAAGACTCAATCCGATAAGATAAATTCAAAGGGAAAACTCAATTCATCACAAGAGATTAGAGGGGGAGAAACATCATAAGATCCAACCATAATAGCAAAGCTCGCGATACATCAAGATCACGCCAACTCAAGAACGCGCGCGAGAGAGAGAGATAGATCAAACACATAGCTACTGGTACATACCCTCAGCCCCGAGGGTGAACTACTCCCTCCTCGTCATGGAGAGCGCCGGGATGATGAAGATGGCCGCCGGAGAGGGATTCCCCCCTCCGGTAAGGTGCCGGAACGGGTCTAGATTGGTTTTCCGTGGCTACGGAGGCTTCTGGCGGTGGAACTCCCAATCTATTGTGTTTCTCGATGTTTTTAGGGTATATGGACATATATAGGCGAAAGAAGTCGGTTAGGGGAGCCATGAGGGGCCCACGAGGGTGGGGTCGCGCCCAGGGGGCAGGCGCGCCTCCCTACCTCGTGGCCACCTCGAAGCTTCCTTGACATCTACTCCAAGTCTCCTGGATTGCTTCCGTTCCAAAAATAACTCTCCAGAGGTTTCATTTCGTTTGGACTCCGTTTGATATTTCTTTTCTTCGAAAGACTGAAATAGGCAAGAAAACAGGAATTTGGGCTTGGCCTCCGGTTAATAGGTTAGTCCCAAAAATAATATAAAAGTGTATAATAAAGCCCATAAACATCCAAAACAGATAATATAATAGCCTGGAACAATCAAAAGTTATAGATACGTTGGAGACGTATCAGCATCCCCAAGCTTAATTCCTGCTCGTCCTCAAGTAGGTAAATGATGAAAACAGAATTTTTGATGTGGAATGCTACCTACTAATTATCCAAGTAATTCTCTTTATTGTGGCATGAATATTCAGATCCATAAGATTAAAGACAAACGTTTAATATTGACATGAAAATAATAATACTTCAAGCATACTAACAAAGTAATCATGTCTTCTCAGAATAACATGGCCAAAGAAAGCTATCCCTACAAAATCATATAGTCTGGCTATGCTCTATCTTCATCACACAAAATATTTAAATCATGCACAACCCCGATGACAAGCCAAGCAATTGTTTCATACTTTTGATGTTCTCAAAAAATTTCAATCTTCACGCAATACATGAGCGTGAGCCATGGACATAGCACTATAGGTGGAAAAGAATGGTGGTTGTGGAGAAGACAAAAAGGAAAAGATAGTATCACATCAACTAGGTGTATCAACGGGCTATGGAGATGCCCATCAATAGATATCAATGTGAGTGAGTAGGGATTGCCATGCAACGGATGCACTAGAGCTATAAGTGTATGAAAGCTCAAAAAGAAACTAAGTGGGTGTGTGTCGGTGTCAAAACCAGCGGATCTCGGGTAGGGGGTCCCGAACTGTGCATCTAAGGCGGATGGTAACAGGAGGCAGGGGACACAATGTTTTACCCAGGTTCAAGCCCTCTTGATGGAGGTAAAACCCTACGTCCTGCTTGATTAATATTAATGATATGGGTAGTACAAGAGTAGATCTACCACGAGATCGGAGAGGCTAAACCCTAGAAGCTAGCCTATGGTATGATTGTATGTTGTCCTACGGACTAAAACCCTTCGGTTTATATAGACACCGGAGATGTTAGGGTTACACAAGGTCGGTTACAAAGGAGGAGATACACATATCCGTATTGCCTTGCTTGCCTTCCACGCCAAGTAGAGTCCCATCCGGACACGAGACGAAGTCTTCAATCTTGTATCTTCACAGTCTAACAGTCCGGCCAATGGAGATAGTCCGGCTGTCCGGAGACCCCCTAATCCAGGACTCCCACAGTAGCCCCTGAACCAGGCTTTCAATGACGATGAGTCCGGCGCACAGTATTGTCTTCGGCATTGCAAGGCGGGTTCCTCCTCCGAATATACCACGGAATAATTTGAATATAAGGATAGTGTCCGACCCTGCAAAATAAGTTCCACACACCACCGTAGAGAGAATAATATTTCCACAAATCCAATTTGCTAACTTATTTTGGCAACACGACATTATGTCATGACCCGGTGATTATTCGAACCGTTTCCTTTAACTAGCCTCACACATAACGCGAGGCGGTTTCTTGACACGTCTTGTCAAAGTAGAGATCATGCTCCCCTAATTACAGGATTCTCATCAATACGGTCGTGGGTAACCCAACCGTATCTAGGACTCCTAGATTATAGGCAAGTCCGAAACGGCTACGGAGAGGATGCTTGATATTCACCCTCTTTATAAAGGGACAAGGATTTTACTTTTTTCCATCCCGTGCTCAATCGAATCATTCCCCCGCCTCGAGTTCTAACACCCAAAGCCCAGGTCAAGTGCTCCGGATCTTCAATCATGTCCGGATCTAGCCTTCAAGGCTGGTGGATGCCCTCCTCCGTTACGGAAGAAGACATCAAGAAGTTGAGGGAGGCCAGATACCTGACCGCCGAGGTTTCACATCAGCTGCCTGCTCAAGGGCAGGTCATCCCTACTCCTGAACCCAACAAAGACGTCGTGTTCATCTCCCACTTCCTCCGAGGTCTAGGCCTCACTCTGGATCCCTTCGTTAGGGGGCTGATGCTTTATTACGGGCTAGATTTCCACGATCTGGCCCCGGACTCCCTTCTCCACATCTCATCATTTATTGTTGTATGTGAGGCCTTCCTTCGCATTACCCCTCACTTCGGCCTATGGCTCAAGACCTTTGACGTGAAGCCGAAGATGGTCGAGGGGCAGCATGTAGCGTGCGGAGGCGCATTAATAAGCAGGATTTCCGGAGCTCCATGGCCAAAGGGTTCTATTCCAGAGGTGTCCGGATTATGGCAACGGGAGTGGTTTTATATCACAGCTCCTAGAAGTTCCAAGTGGGTGGCTGCCCCTGCTTTCCGCTCAGGCCCTCCACCACAACTGATGTCATGGATTAGCAGAGGGCTGAGCTGGGGTCCCGCCAAGGACGTGCCTGTACTGCAAAGCCACATTCAAAATCTCTTTGAAGGAGATTTCAGTTTGATTATGGTAATGCAAGTCATGCTAGTTCGACGAATCCAGCCATGCAAACGCCGGCCTCTTCGCATGTGGGAGTTCAACCCAGAAGGATCGCGCGCTATTCAGGATTTCCTTGGCCTGACGCACGAGGAGATGTATATATCATTCTTCGGACCCCAGATAGAGTGTCCGGATACTACTGAGGACGTGGACCTGAGCAGCAACCACACCGCCGACCAAGTAAGTTATCCTCTAGCCAAACACACCATCTTTCATTTATCATGACGTTATTTTGAGAAATCTCTCTTTGACCAGGACTGGATAACAAAGGCGAAGATGATTCAGTGTTCGGCCCCCCTTCCTGAGGGTTTGGAAAATCCGGTACTGGAAAAGATGCTCGAGCTAGCACCTTGCCCGGAGCCCTCAAAGGAAGACAAAAGGGGGAATAATGAGGGCGAAAGCAGGCCTCCATCGCTACCTATTCTGACCGAGGGAACGAGCACCTCCGTGAGGGAGGATAACCGAGGGGAGGAATCGGACATTCTCTCACCCCGGGGGAGGAAGAGGACTACCTCTGAAGATCCGGAAACCAAGGTTTCCAAGCGGGAGAATAAATCTCCACCAGATGGTCCTGCCTTGGAGGGTGCTCTTGCCGCACAAAGTCCGTGCAGGGATCAGCCCTCTAATGAGCTTTAAGTATTTAAAAGTACTTTAATAGTGAAGATATATTACCTTACCTCTGAGGAAAATAACCGAAGTATTTATCTTGCAGTGCAGATCTTTGCCCTTCTCAGCAGAGCTTGTCTTCGGGGGATCTTCTTCCGGAGATGATGGAGAGCGAAAAGCCTCCCCCGGACTCCTCCGCTCAAGAAGCAGGCGACCTTGAAGTGTCGTCACAGAGGGACTCTCCGGATCCGGTGAGGCCAGAAGATAATCCTATAGTCACCCAAAGTCCCCAGCGTCCGGCTCTCGAAGAGAGCAAACAGAAGAGTCCGGCACTGACTGGTATGCGGTCGGACGTACTGAGAGAGCTGTTGGAGCGAGCGACCATCTCAGAAGAACACCATACATTGATGGGTACGGTGATGGAAAGGATCTCATCCGCTGAAAGCGTGTTGCATGATGCCTTTATGAGTCTACTGACGGGCTTTGAGGTACGTAAAATGATGTACATTTGTGATGGTACCGCACATTTTTAAGTGTGCCCTGTGTAGATAGTAGCCCCTGAGACTCTGGTTGTCGCCGAGAACGGCGGAAAACAGAGGATCATAGTCCCAGGCAATAACCATACGGCTTTAATGTGCAGGTAGTGGGAGCTCCGGTGGCTAGCTGGACTCATAAGTTTGCCGAACTAAAGCGGCAACTGGATGCGGCGGATGCCGACATCTAGCTTGTTAACAAGAGGCTTGACGAGGCACAGGGTAAGTGTTATTTTCTGGTGAATGCCACATAGTAAGAGCAGCATGATGCCAGTATCTTTAATATGTTGTGACTACAGATGGAGCTGCCACCGTGGAAACCCTGCGGGCGAAACTTTCCCGAGCCAAAGAACAAGCAAGGATTAGTAATGCGGCTTCTTTGAAGGCGGCCAAAGAGTTGAAAGCCGAGAAGGCCGCGCATTGCGAGAGCAAAGGGAAGATGGCCAAGATGGTCGTAAAGTTAAAAGACACCGCCGACCATTGCCAGTTCCTTGAAAAAGAAAACCAAGCGAAGGCAACGGACCTTGAAAAGGCCACGATGGCGAACAAAGACACCCGCTCTGCTATGAGAGCGAAGAAGGAGGAGCTGCTTGAAGCCGGGGATATTGCGGCTGGGAAGCCCTTCATGCTACGGAGAAAGTTCGGAGATCCACGGTATGCCCCTCTGGATCAGCTGTGGAGTTCGGCAGACGCATATATGGACTTGGCGGCGAGCGTTGCCCAAATACTTCCAAGGTCAAACAGATCGTGAAGTGGACAAGCTGTTCTGGTCGCAATTCAAAGTTCCAGAGCGTCCGCTTCCATTGACTGATCAGCTAGCCGAATGGGCCGAACTAAATAGGTTGTCCGGACTCGCCATGAGGTCTGTCGTGGATCAGCTGTGGCCGGAAAAGCCAAAGCCGAACAACTATTTCAGCTTAGTGCAGCAGTTCCTTGGTGCGGTGTCGCGCATCAATGCGATGAAGAGGTCGGCGTGCATAGAAGGCTCACGGATGGCCGTTACCCGTGTTAAAGCATACTGGGGGGAGATGGATGCTACCACTGTTGCGGCGCAGGGTTCGGCTATTGGCCGAGTGGCTGCCGAGCACTATTTCGAAGAGGTTCTCGAGGGTGCTCATTTGATAGAGGCCCAGTGCTTGAATAACATTATGTTTGAGTGACATGTATTCCCATTGTAAACACAATGTTTTTATGAAATTTATTAAGGCTGTGTTTATACTTTTGCCTGAAAGTAATATGATGCCTCCTGTGCGGCCGTTTATGTATACATGTGTATAACCTGAAATATTGCAGTCGTCGGCTTCAGCCCCCACGCATATGATGCGGAGGTGTTCGCAGAAGACGTGTGTTCACATTTAACCCAACATCTTGGTCCTATTAAGGAGGTCATAGCGCAACGAACGAGGCAACCGGACTATAATGCTTTAACACTTTCACTTAGCCATAGGAGTTTGACGGTGGGGCTACTATATAGCCCCTGTTGGCTCCGCATTCTCCCGAATTCGGGGTGCGTACATGCCTGGTCGGGAAATGGCCCTTCGTTAAGGCGGAGGAATTCTAACCTTCTGATAGGTCATCGAGTGGTTGACCAGTCTCACGCTATATCATGACAGTCAGTTTTCGGCTTTCTCTACTGAGGTGCTCGTCCGGATGACCCGGGGCATAATCGCAGTAGTTCTCCTAGTGCTACCTTAGCCGATAGAGCAGAACGTAAGGTACCAAAACATAGGAGCTGAGCAAACCCAACATTTGACCAAAGACATGATTCGGAGCTGATGCATATAAGGCCAAACTCGCGACGTCGAACACTCCCTAAGGTATTCGGTCTTTATGGTATAAACCGGGTCTAAATAGTGCCCTTTGTAAGAAGCCCCTTGTGTCCATGTACGTGCATTATTCTGACGTGGCCACATGCCAAGACGCCAGCATCCTTCTCAATTGTACTGAGAATCCGAGGGATGTGTATCAACAAGAGACAGTAGAAAAGGTTGACGCAGGGTCTTAATCTAAAAAGAATCCTTGGGACGGGTCCCTGCTGCACGTCTGCGCTTGTGTCTCTGTTGTGCCGTATCCTGGACAGGTGTAGCATGGTGGTCATCTGTAAAAGAGAGGAACTTAGGTGAAAAGTTGTCGTGCAAAAAGGTAGGTTTTAAAGAAACCATGTAAATTTCAAGATGAGTAAAAATTGCCACTTGTCTGCGCGCGTTGAGCCCCTCGTGTTTATGAGAGGGGTGTGGCCATCAAACCTGTATGAATTTCATATAGCTGCGCCAGACTCGTCTAACCGTGTCTGTGGTCTTAAAGACCTATCGAGTACTTTAGCTGGTGAGGCCGTTTTAGTGTGCGGCAGCCGCACCCTCCTCGGCGCGCAGGGATCGCTCAATATTTCCATTTACTATAATGATGCCACATGGACCGGGCATCTTAAGCGTGAGGGAAGCGTAATGTGGTATTGCATTAAAGCGAGCAAAAGCTTCGCGTCCAAGTAGTGCTTGATAGCCACTTTGGAACGGAGCAATGTGGAAGGTTAAATTTTCGCTAAGGAAGTTATCTGGGAAGCCGAATATAACGTCTAGTAGCAGGGAGCCCGTGCAATGAGCCCCTGGGCCTGGCGTTACTCCTTTAACGGTAGTATTGCTGAGGCAAATTTTCATCGGTTCTATCCCCATTTTGCGGATTGTGTCCTGATATATCAAGTTTAGACTGCTCCCACCGTCCATCAGGACTCGTGTGAAGTGGTATCCATCAATTATTGGGTCTAATACCAAGGCAGCCCATCCTGCACGCCGGATACTTGCTGAGTAATCCCGATGGTCAAAAGTGATCGGTTGAAACGACCAGTGGCAGGGCTCCGCGGTGATAGGCCCTTGGGCATATTTATCTGGGAGTGCCGCTTTGTTTCTCCCCTTGATCACGTGTAACACGTTGACTATTTTGACTTCTGGTGGAAATTTCTTTTGTTCCCAAGTGTCTTGCTTGAGAGGCTCATCCTCGTCTTCGCTTGGTGTATCCTCCCCCTTGTGTACGGCGTTGAGCTTGCCGGACTGCTTGAAGACCCAACATTCTCTGTGGGTATGATTAGCGGGTTTACCCGGGGTGCTATGGATCTGACATATTTGGTCCAGAATTTTGTTGAGGCTGGATAGTTCATCTCTGGCGCCTTTAGAGGGCGGCTTTTGCTGACCTGGCCGAGAGCTTCTGAATCCGGCGTTTACCGCCGTGCTCTTCGGGCTGTCTTCTTTATTCTGACACTTATTATTTTTGCTGCGTCGTGATTTCCCATTTTCATCTCTAACTTCGGATGTACTTGGGTCGCTGGTGCTGCATCTGGCTAAATAGTTGTCCTCACCCGTGCAAAAGCGGGTCATGAGGCTTGTTAATGCTGCCATTTTTCTCGGATTTTCTTGGCCGAGGTGTCTGGCAAGCCATTCGTCGCGGACGCTATGCTTAAAAGCTGCCAAGGCTTCGACTCCGGACAGTCGACTATTTGGTTCTTTTTAGTAAGAAACCTGTTCCAAAGCTTTCGGGCTGACTCTCCGGGCTGTTGAGTTATATGACTCAAATCGTCCGCATCCGGAGGTCGGACATAAGTCCCTTAAAAATTTGCCCGAAAAGCATCTTCGAGCTCTTCCCAGCTTCCAATGGAGTTTTCGGGGAGGCTTTTAAGCCAGTGCCGAGCTGGCCCTTTGAGCTTAAGGGGTAAGTACTTGATGGCATGGAGATCATCTCCATGAGCCATATGGATATGGAGGATATAGTCCTCGATCCAAACCCCAGGGTCTGTTGTTCCGTCGTATGCCTCTATGTTTACGGGTTTGAATCCCTCTGGAAATTCATGGTCCAGCACCTCATCGGTGAAACATAGGGGGTGTGCGGCACCCCTGTATCTGGGTGTACAGCGTTTTTCCGATGTTTTTTGTGTTGCATCATATGCTAGAGCTCGTTTGTGTGGTCCATAGATGGATCTAGTTGCGCCGTCCCCTTGATGCAGGCCCTTGCGTGGATCGCGTATTGGCTTATGTGTCGCGTTGTTTGCCGCTCTATGTTGGTCGTGAGGTCGTCTATCTGGCCAGGTGGCCATTTTGATTTTTGGTTGCGGGGGATCTAAGGCCTCCTCATCGAATTCGGGTAGCAACTTCCGCTTCGGGTAGCTCTTGGTGGGGCGATTACCGCCGTACTTCACTGCTGTGTTGAGTACTTGGCTCCATCTGATTCCGAGTGTGTCTTGTGCAGCCTTGAGTTTTTGCTTCTGCTTTTTTAGACTCATCGCGGTGGCAACAAGCCTTTGACGGGCATTCTGTTGCTCTGGTGTCTGTCCGGTGTGAGGTCATCCAGACTATTATCTTTGACAGAGTCAGGTTGTTCGGTTTGATTCTCCATGTTGCCGTGGTCTGGCAATGGTTCCCCCTGCTCTAACGCTGGGTCTGTATGATCGTTGTTTCTACCGAGGCGGGATTTGGGGCGGCGCTTACGCCGCTGTTTTGACTGCTTCTCGAGGGAACAACCCTTCGTTGCGTCCTTCCGTTCCTCGTCGTCATTTTCCTTTGGTGTGTCCACCATGTATACGTCATGTGGTGAAGTAGGCTCCAGTGCCCTGTGGGCAGTGGTTCCTGTTCGTCTCCTGCATCGTCGTCCATACCGTCGATGTCTTCAGAGTCAAAATTGAGCATGTCGGTTAAGTCAACGATAGTGGCTATGAAGTGGGTGGTGGGTGGGCGGCAAATTTCTTCGTCATCCGCTTCCCAATCCTGTCGGGCATAGTTCGGCCAGGATCCTCCTGACAAGAAGAGAGACCTTAATGAGTTCAGTATGTCGCCAAAGGGCGAGTGCTGAAAAATATCCGTGGAGATAAACTCCATGATCGGCGCCCAATCGGATTCGATAGGAACAGGCGCAGGCGGTTCGGAATCCGTGGCCGGAGAAGGATCCGAAAGTTTAAGAACACGACTCTCGTGCGAGGTAAGGTTGATGTTTGGCTCGATCGCCGCTGAGGGTAAGGCCTCCGTGGCGGGGTCCATCCACCCGTCCATGGACGGCGCAATTGGCTCCGAATTGAGAGTCGGAGCGGCTGCCTGTGCGATCTCCTAAACACTATCCGATGGTAGAGCTAAATCGTACTCATCGTGACAGTGTGACGCACAAGGCAGAGGCTCGAATCCGTCGAAGATCAAGTCTCCACGGATATCGGTCGTGTAGTTTAAGCTTCCAAACCTGACTTGGTGGCCAGGGGCGTAACTTTCAATCTGCTCCAGATGGCCAAGCGAATTGGCCCGCAGTGCAAAGCCACCGAACACGAAGATCTATCCAGGGAGAAAAGTCTCACCCTGGACTGCATCGCTATCGATGATAGTAGGAGCCATCAAGCCTAACGGTGATGACACAGAGGAACTCTCAATGAAAGCACCAATGTCGGTGTCAAAACTGGCGGATCTCGGGTAGGGGGTCCCGAACTGTGCGTCTAAGGCGGATGGTAACAGGAGGCAGGGGACACAATGTTTTACCCAGGTTCGGGCCCTCTTGATGGAGGTAAAACCCTACGTCCTACTTGATTAATATTGATGATATGGGTAATACAAGAGTAGATCTACCACGAGATCGGAGAGGCTAAACCCTAGAAGCTAGCCTATGGTATGATTGTATGTTGTCCTACGGACTAAAACTCTCCAGTTTATATAGACACCGAAGAGGTTAGGGTTACACAAGGTCGGTTACAAAGGAGGAGATACACATATCCGTATTGCCTAGCTTGCCTTCCACACCAAGTAGAGTCCCATCCGGATACGAGACGAAGTCTTCAATCTTGTATCTTCACAGTCTAACAGTTCGGCCAATGGAGATAGTCCGGCTGTCCGGAGACTCCCTAATCCAGGACTCCCATAGTGTGCATCCAACTCGCTTGCTCACGAAGACCTAGGGAATTTTGAGGAAGCCCGTCATTGGAATATACAAGCCAAGTTCTATAATGAAATATTCCCACTAGTATATGAAAGTGACAACATAGGAGACTCTCTGTCATGAAGATCATGGTGCTACTTTGAAGCACAAGTGTGGTAAAAGGGTAGTAGCATTGCCCCTTCTCTCTTTTTCTCTCTCTTTTTTTGTTATTTTTGGGCCTTCTCTTTTTTTTGTGGCTTTTTTTGTTTTTTTTCCTTTTTTTCTTTTTCGTCTGGAGTCTCATCCCGACTTATGGGGGAATCATAGTCTCCATCATCCTTTCCTCACTGGGACAATGCTCTAATAATGATGATAATCACAATTTTATTACTTACAACTCAAGAATTACAAATCGATACTTAGAACAAATATGACTCTATACATAGAACAATGCTCTAATAATGATGATCGGTTTTCTACAGTTTTTCTTTCATTTTTTTATTAGACTGGTTTTATTTATTTTAATTCATTAACTAGTGAACATTCGCCCGATTAGTTCTTTTAAAGAACAAATTCGTTTGTTAGTCTCTGTTAGCGGACGCTCGTCCGATAGATTTTTCTTTTTAGTTTTATTTTCAACCAGGAACCTATCTGTGAATAGTTTTCTTATAGATTAGTCCCTAATCTTCAAACCCTCACTACTTTTTGCTCCTTTATCCAAATCCAGTGAAACCAATGCTAAAATCTTCGTCTTGTTCCCCTATGTCCATATAATCAACTTGAACATGATTTTGAAAATTTAAAATTTGGTTTCAAGCATATTTGAGTTCAAACTTCTTTTGATCATGGTTTGAGTTTCGTAACTCCGATTCGATTGATTCTTTTTGCAAATTGAAGCTCTTCACTTGACTTTCAGTTTAGATCTTTTCTTTTGGTTTTAACTTTGCATCTTACGCTTGAGTGCTTATGTATGCTATTGTGTGTTCATGATAGATTTTCCAGAGTGCGAGGCTTGCTACTACGAATCTCTAGGGTTTTCTGATCATCAGCAAGGCAAGTAACACTTTGATCATATCCCTTTATTACCCAGTTTTTATGCATTAGATTCAATCCTCAAACATTGCATGAGTAGGTTTCGATGACATGTGGGTATTGGGAAGTAGTTGATGAGGGAGGAACCTATTGTCTTATATTCAAACCCCGGGTATTACTGCATTATGATTGCACTAATTTGCTATGCTCGTAGACGTGGATTGGTTTGTGAGATTCATGAAAGATGTGAGAGTTATTTATGTCTAAGGGAAACTTAAGGTGGCTACTTTAATACCCAACTGGGTGGATTGGTTGTGGGCTCCTGGGGAATCCAGTGTTGTCCTAGGAGATCCCGGGGAACCTGTGTGGTCATCCTATGGAATGCCACCCAGGCTCAAAGGGATCATAAGATTATTCATGCTAGAAACTTCCGTGTGTAGCCACAAGCCATTATGGCTCTGGCATAGTTGAGTAGGTTGTGGGAATCCTTTCCATGATGGGCTAGCAGATGTAGGGGAATTGTAGGTGTGCCGGCCTATCTATCGGTTAAGGTGACCTCTTCAGAAAGACTGTGTCTCGGTCATCCATTTCTCAAACATCATGCAGTGCGAGAAATAAAAAGGAGGAGATCGAGTCTTGTGGGGAAAAGTGCGCAAACCTCTCCAGAGTGTATAAACTAATCATGGTTAGCCGTGTCCCCGGTTATGGACATCTTGAGTCTCTGGTACTTGTATTATTATGTTGATCTCATCACTCTTCTTAATGAATTTGTCGGGTTATTAAATGTTAATTTGGAATTGAGTTGGGGGTACCTTCTCAATAATTTCATAAAACTTTGTAGTTAAATAAAATATATTCCTTTGTTGTAGGAAAAAAATAGCTTTATGCAAATGATAACCGTAGAGCCTCCGCCAGCCAAATATGCATGTAGTGATAGCTGTTATTTGTTCATTGCCCTATGATGTTATATTGCCAGCATATTCCATGTGCTAACCTACACGGTTGCAACGTTTCATGTTGTAGAATTTTCAGACGAAGAGTAAGGGGCGATGGGTCGTTGTCATGCACTCAGTATTGTCGTGGAGTTGGATGGACTCATTTATCTTCGAAGGTTCCGCAATTATCTTATTTAGATGGCCTTCAGCCATATTATTGTAATAAGTACTCTTTTTGAGACACTCGTGCAATAAGTGTGTGATTGAACTCCGCAATAAATCCTCGAGTACTGTGTGTGTCAGTAATACCGATCCAGGGATGACACTTAAGCACAGAGACTTCGATCCATTCGGGTCTGGTCACTACAAGATGGTATCAAAGCACACGCTGACTATGGGATGCGACCACTAGGAAAAAGCCACATGATACTCTTCTCTACTCATTTCTAACTCTTCTCCATTTCCACTCTATAGATGGCGGACCCAAGGGACAAGTTCACTCAACCGGATGACGACACCCCATTCGGAAGACACTTGAAGGAAGTCACTAGGTACCTGAACATCGGCATACCAAGCTTCACCGAAACCTACACTGCCACTTTACCAGAAGAGGAGCATGAGAAGATTCAGGTTCGTGTTCCAGGAAGGACATTCGCACCAGTTACCAAGCCCATCGACTTTTCCTTTGATGCACCAACATGGAGTTTAGGAAAGAGCATGGCCGCCCACATCACCATTGGACGCATAGGCGAGGTGTACAACAAGGATCTTAATGACACCATCCACCATATATGTGGACGCAGATATGAGCAATGGGAGATGATTCGCACCAGGAAAGATAGATCCATTGCAGCCTATATATAGGAGTTGAACTAGCACATTCGACGCTATGAGAACTAGATGTGCGCCAACATGATAGACATGAAGAAGGTGATGACTCGGAACATGGAGCTCGAAGAGGAACTCAAGTCTACATGCGATGGATATGAATAAGAAATTGTTGTACTACTGGAGAAGAATGAAGACCTGAAGAAGAAGCTAGGAATATTCATGGGGGATCCTGAACCTGGAGTGGACATTCATTCAGAGGATTGCATCATAATAGACGACACAGACTCCGACCCCGACAGCGATGATGATTATGAAGACGAAGATGGAGCAGATATCATGGAGTCTTCCACTGATCAAAATTTCTAGTTGACCACCATATTACCATTAGTATTCTCCCATGTAATATAGTAATAGTCCATGAGCTTTTTGTAACCGTAGCTTAGATCGATTGTATGAATCTTGTTTGAATTGAGTGGTGTGAAATGAATGTGTTTGTCTCATGTGCATATGGGTAGTGAAATCTCTCTTTAGACCTCACTATATTCTGTTCTCACCCCTCTATACCTATCAGATGCCTCCGAGACTTGACCCCGCATTTGCCTTTCCACCGGAGCTCACTCAGTTGATCCAACAACAGAATGCCTTGATGCAGTTGCTAGTCCAGAACCAAGGCAACAGCA
This sequence comes from Triticum dicoccoides, assembly GCF_002162155.2. NCBI lineage: Eukaryota > Viridiplantae > Streptophyta > Magnoliopsida > Poales > Poaceae > Triticum > Triticum dicoccoides. Next base: position 483,710,811 of record NC_041382.1, on the reverse strand, counting down.
ACAACAACCCACCGCCACCACCTCCAATGGAAAACTTAGCCCGTTTTCTAAGGTTGAATCCGACGGTGTTCTCTAGTAGCACCGAGCCGATTGTTGCTGATGACTGGCTCCGCAAGATTTGAAAGGGAGCTGACCACCACTGGTTGCACAGATGCTGAGAAGGTGCGCTTTGCCGCACATCAACTGGATGGACCCACAGCCTCATGGTGGGAGAACTACACAGTCACTTTCCCCGTGGCCAATTTCACCTGGATCAGTTTCAGCAAGCATTCCGCACTGCACATGTCTCAGCAGGAGCTATGAGCATGAAGAAGCGTGAGTTTCGCAACTTACGCCAGGGAAATTGTACTGTGTCACACTACATGGAGGAGTTCAGCAAGTTAGCATGCTACGCCCCTGATGATGTGGTCATGGATGCCACAAAGTAGGAGAAGTTTATGGAAGGGCTGAATGATGAGCTGAGTATGTAGTTGATGGTGGCAACATTCGCCAACTACCAGGAGCTGGTAGACAGGGCTCTTATATTGAAGGCAAGCAGCAGCAGATAGAAAACCACAAATGGAAGTATGGACAGGGGAAGTACAACTCTGGAGCTTAGTAGAAGCCACATTTTACACCGAACTCAGGAGGACATACCCATCATAACCATGGAGTCCATTCCCACAATGGAGGAAGTTCTCATAACCACAGTGGCCCTAAGAATGGGAATGGGAATGGAGGAAACAACAGTCAGAGCCGTTCCAACCCAGCAGCACCCACCAAGAAGGATTTGAGCCATGTTACCTGTTTCAAGTGTGGGAAGACTGGACATTGCACTAATGATTGCTCTGAGTTAAAGAATGGTACCGGAAATGGAAGCTCTAGAAATAAGCCCAATCCTTTCACCAGAGGGCAGGTGAACCACGTCAACGTGGAGGAAGTTGAAGAGCAGCCCGATGCAGTTATTGGTAAGTTTTTGATTAAGTCATTTATAGCTATTGTCCTTTTTGACACTGGTGCATCGCATTCATACATATCAAGGGGATTTGTGGATAAGTTTAAGTTGCCCACCGTAGCCCTTAAGACACCTATGTTAGTAAGCTCACCTGGAGCGGATTAGATGGCTATCAGAGGATGTTTTCAGTTGCCATTGACCATAGGTAGGCATCTTTTCCCCTCAGACCTAATAATTTTGGAGTCACAGGGATTGTATGTGATACTAGGCATGGATTGGCTATCGATGTATGGAGGAAATATCGATTGTTCTAGTAAGTCAATTCTTCTCACCACCCCGGAAGGTAAAAGGATCAAGTATGTTTCTAGGCATGCGCCAAGGAGGACTCAAGTGCCCGTTGTTCAAGAGGAAGTGACCGTTGTGAAGGATTAACCGATGTATTCTCGGAGGAATTACCATGCATGCCACCAGATCGAGATATAGAGTTTTTGATGGAGCTGTTACCAGGCATCGGACCAATATCGAAGAGACCGTATCAGATGCCTGCAAATGATCTGGAGGAAATTAAGAAACATATTAAGGAGTTATTGGATAAAGGTTACATTCGACCAAGTTCATCACTGTGGGGAGCCCCAGTGCTCTTAGTTGAGAAGAAGGATGGATCTTTGAGAATGGTTGTCGATTACCATGCACTGAATGAGGTGACGATCAAGAACAAATACCCACCACCGATGATCAATGATTTGTTTGACCAGCTGCAAGGAGCTAAAGTATTCTCCAAGATCGATCTTCGATCAGGATACCACCAGCTGAAGATCGGCGAATAGGATATACCTAAGATAACTTTTACCACAAGGTACGGGCTATATGAGTACACTGTCATGTCTTTTGGTTTGACTAACGCCCCTGCCTACTTTATGAGTATGATGAATAAGGTGTTCATGGAGTTCTTGGATAAGTTTGTTGTGGTGTTTATTGATGATATATTGGTATACTCGAAGAATGAAGAAGAACACAAGGAACATTTACGCTTAGTTCTTGAGAAGCTCAGGGAACATTAGCTATATGCCAAGTTTAGCAAATGTGACTTTTGGTTGAAGGAAGTTGAATTTATCGGACATGTTATATCAGGAGAAGGTATAGCAGTAGACCCTTCCAAGGTTCAGTCTGTCACTGAGTGGTTGGCACCCACCTTAGTTGGAGAGATACGCAGTTTTCTTAGACTCGCAGGATATTACCGGAGATTCATTGAGAATTTTTCCAAGATTGCGAAGCCCATGACGGAGTTATTGAAGAAGGACACCAAGCTCAAATGGACCGAAGAATGTGAGGCCGGTTTTCAGGAGTTGAAGAAGTGTTTAGTTACAGCCCCAGTGCTAATTCTTTCGGATATACGCAAAGATTTCCAAGTATATTGTGACGCTTCTCACCAGGGACTTGAAGGTGTACTTATGAAAGACGGAAGAGTTGTTTCATATGCCTCATGCCAGCTTCGACCTCATGAGTTGAATTATGCAACGCATGATTTGGAGTTAGCAGCCATAGTGCATGTGCTCAAGACCTGGAGACATTTTCTTATTGGAAACCGTTGTGATGTATACACGGATCATAAGAGTTTGAAGTACATCTTCACGCATAAGGAGTTGAATCTCATGCAAAGGAGATGGTTCGAGCTCATAAAGGATTATGATACGAAGTTGCATTATCATCCAGGAAAGGCCAATGTTGTAGCGGACGCTTTGAGCCGCAAGAGTTATGCCAATACTCCCGTGACCGGAGGATTTCCGCAAGAGTTAGCCGAAGATCTCAGAGAACTTCGTTTGAAGATAGTTCCGAGAGGTTTTGTTGCAGCATTGGAAGTTCAGTCCACGTTGTTGGGAAAGATTCGGGAAGCCCAGAAGACTAATAAGGAGATTGCAGAGATAAAGGAAAATATGAGTAAAGAAAAAGCCAAAGGTTTTTGTGAGGATGAGCACAAAACTTTATGGTTTGAGGATCGTATTTATGTGCCCAATGATCCAGAGATCAGGAAATTAATATTTCAGGAAGCTCATGACTCGCCATACTTGATTCACCCCGGAAACACCAAGATGTCTTTGGATTTGAAGGAACGTTTCTGGTGGACAGGTATGAAGAAAGATATTTCCGAGTATGTAGTCATGTGTGACGTATGTCAGAGAGTTAAGGCAAAACACCAGAAGCCAGCAGGATTACTTCAGCCTATGCCGATACCCGAATGGAAGTGGGATAAACTTGGCATGGATTTCATCACCGGATTACCCAGGACACGATCAGGTTATGACTCCATCTGGGTAGTAGTTGATCGCTTGACCAAAATGGCTCACTTTATCCCCATGAAAACCACTTATATGAGCGCGAAGTTGGCCAAGATATATATGACCAGGATCGTATGTCTGCACGGAGTTCTGAGGACCATCATATCAGATAGAGGAACACAGTTTACCTCGAAGTTTTCGAATCAATTACACCAGACTTTGGGTACCAGGCTAGAGTTCAGTACATCCTTTCATCCCCAGACCGAGAGAGTCAATCAGATTCTAGAGGACATGTTGAGAGCTTGTGAGCTAGATTATGGATCTAGTTGGGATGATAATTTTCCTTATGTAGAGTTCTCATATAACAATAGTTACCAGGCTAGTTTGAAGATGGCCCCTTTTGAAGCTTTGTATGGAAGGAGGTGCAGGACACCATTGATGTGAGATGAAGTTGGGGACTGTCAGTTGTTCGGACCAGATTTAATCAAAGAGTCGGAAGAGAAAGTTAAATTGATCCGGGATAGACTGAAGGTTGCATAGTCCAGGCAGAAGAGATATGCTGACACTAAACATAAAGAGGTAGCCTATGGAATCGGAGATAGAGCCTATCTCCGTGTATCACCACTTAGAGGAGTTAAATGATTTGGAGTCAAAGGAAAGTTAGCACCACCATTTGTAGGACCATACCGAGTTTTGGAGCGTATGGAAGAAGTGGCCTACAAGTTGGAGTTACCCGAAGGATTGTCAGGAGTTCATGATGTGTTTCACGTTTCCCAGTTTGTAACATCCCAAAATTCTAAATTTTGGAATGTTATATTAAATAAATAGTTCATGATTGTTTGACTGATTGTTGTGTGATTTATTGTGTGAAATTGAGTGGAATTTGAAACTTTGTGAAAGTTGAATGAGAGGGAATAAAAGGACTTACCCAAAACTTTCATCTTTGCATTATGATCTTCATGAATTCAAATCCATTTCATCACAAAAACCCTAGAGTGAAGATGATATGACTTCTTCCATTTAATTAAATGAAAAAGGGATTTGAAAAGATTTGAATTCCATTTGACAATATTTCAGATTCAGAAAATTTATGCAACTCAGTGATTTTCATGAGAGAAAATAAGATGACTTCTTCAAAATATATGAAATAGAGTTGGAAGAGGTTTGAAATTCAAATTCAAAACCATTTAGGAGTTATTTGGGTTTTATTCAAATTATTTTTCTCCAAAAATAAGTTATTTGGAAATTAGGGTAAAATGATTCGCTACAATACAAAATTGGATGAAAGTAAATTTGAAATCATTTTGGTATTTTAAAAATGATTTTTATTGGGTTTTATTGCTACAGTACCACTGTTTGACTTTTGAGAATTTTGATAGATTTTATTTGAACTTGAGAAATAGTTCATGTTGTATAAAATATTTGTTTGAAAATTTTGGTATATTATATGTCTACTAATAGTTTTGCTTTTATTTCTCTTCCTCACTTTTCTTCTCTGTGTTAAAAAACAGTTTCTTTAAATGGCGCTCAGGTCGAGCGCAAACCACCAGCCCACCACTCACTTCTGGCCCATGGGCCATCTCGCGACCGAAGCGGTACGTTTTTTTCTTTCTCTCGCGGAGTCGCTGACCGCTGGTGCCCGCTCGTCAATCCCCTCCTCTGTCCCTTCCGTGTTCTTCACGAACACAGGTGCCCCGATCCAAATCCCGATCGATTCGGCTCGGTCTTTGCCCCTCGCGCACGCCCGCCTCCCTATAAATACTGCCCTCCTCCTCCTCATCCGATTTTCGCAAAAAATTGGAAGTTCCCGTGCCCGTTTCGTGCGGATCCGATCTCGTCGGAGTTCTCAGCCTGGCGCTCCTTTGCTGCACGATTCCAGCAACCGTAAGCCACCATCATCACCGATGTCCCTCTATTTCTTCCTCCCTTGATGCTGCGCATCCCTTGACGTCCTTAACTCACGCAGAACCTTTCTGGATCGAGCTCCTGGACGACTCTCGCATCTCACCGGGGCCACTGCTCCTCCAGGCGTTCGTCACCATCGCCACAGGCCTCCCTCGAAGCTGACGAGGTCACCCTCGGGTTCGTCTTCATGCTCCGCGCCCCGTCCGACCCTTCCCCGAGACCGACGACCACCAGGACAAGCAGTACGTCCACCTCCCGATGCCGCGCTACCTTCTTCCCCAACTCCGGCGGCCACCTCCACTGCGTCCCCGGTGAGCATCTCGCGTCCATCCGATCGTAGATATAGGGCTTAGATTAGATCTTTTGTTTTTTTAGTTAGATTGAATCGGTATCCTTTATTTGTCAGTCGTTCATTAGTTAGACTACGCAGCGGACGCCCGTCGTCCAATCACACAGAGCCACGATGGCACAGGATTATTTTTTTCGACGCAGCTACCGAATTACTTAAGTAGGGGTCGTTCGCCCGTAGCTCTCGCGCACTAGCCTCGCCGACCCAACCAAAGCATGACACGTGGCCACAGCCGATCTGTAGCGTTTTGTTTTTTGTTTTAGTTTCTGTTTCGAAAACAGAATAGTACTGTTTTTAGATTGCTTATAACTTTTATGTTTTAGATCCAAATTGAGTGATTCTTTTTCCATTAGATTCAAATTTGTTGAAGTTCTGTTTGTGCCATTATATTTCAAAATTGAGTAGTTTAAATTTGAGTTTGCATGAATTTGTTCAAATCACTAATTTGGTCCGTATCTTGAGTTTTATAAAATATTTTCGATTGATTCTTTTTGCTACTGTTTCGGTATTGTTTCGTCTGTTGCATATAGTGATTTATTTTTAGGTTATTTTAAATTAGAGGTTAGACAAAACAATATTGTTTTAGTTTTTGTTTTGTTTTAGTCTTTTCTTTATAATTTTAATAGTTTATAATTTATCTCTTTTTGTCACTTTTAACAAATTTACTTTGTTTTTGTTATTTAACAATAGACAATTTTATTCTTTTAAAAAATATTTTCTTTAGTTTTGTATGAAAACTTGTATAGGTCATAGTTAGAGTTTTATAGAAGATTTTTTATGTGTTTCTTTTTGCTACTCAAAGTTTATGAAAAATACTTTCTGTTAAATTAGTTGTTTTACATTTTCTTTTTTGTTAATTTATTAGTTTATTGTTTTAGTTGTTGTTAAGTTTTTACTTACGACAAAACTATTTTGTGTTATGTCTTAGAGTTTTCTTTAGTAGTTTTGTTCGGTAGTTTTCCTTGGTTTTATTTGATGTCGCTTGTTGATTTGCATTTTATTTGTTGATTTTATTATGAGTGTTAGAATTGCTTGCTAGTATGTTTGCTTATATGAATAATACGTTTGATTATATTGATTTTTAACGGAGTGATGATTAGTTCTACCAAGTCATTTTCTGAGGGTTGTTATCTTCATCGAGTAATACCAGGCAAGTTCAATTTGACCATGCTTTTCATGCCTATATTTTTATTGCATTTAGCGTCACCATTCATAATCCCTCCAGTAATTATATTGATTTCTTGTAGTTGAGTAGAATGCATGAGGTAGGAACCCATCACCCTGTTACCAAGCCCGGGACGCTATATAGTTTTAATGCTACGCTATAGTTGACAGGGTTTGTATGAGTACTTGGGAGTGGCGTGAGTATGAAGAACTCTAGGTCAATGACAACAAATCCATGATGGCATCTGCAAGCACTGCATCTTCAAGGCCAAGACTTCAAGACTCAAGACAAGAATTCAATATACCTCTGGGTGGAGAATGGTTAAGAAGGGTACATTGGTGCGTCCAGTACTCGGTGATTCCGGAGAAGCGTTGTGATATCATGCGAAAAGTTCCACCCAGGCTCAAAGAGACGGAAGAATACTTCATGCCCGGAAGCTTACATGTGCAACCGCAGGTCACTACGGGCTCTGGCTTGTTTGACCTTAGTGGTGACTCTGGCTGGGACGGTGCTAGCAGATGTAGAACTACGGTAGGATTGGATGAGCACCAGACAGTGGTTAGAGGAACTCTTCGGAAGACCATGTTTCGGTCATCTTGTTCTCAAACACCCTGAAGTGTGAGAACGTAAAAAAAGGTATCGAATCTTGCGGGTAAATTGTACAAACCTCTGCAGAGGGTTTAAACCTAATCAATTAGCCGTGTCCCCGGTTACGGACAATTTGAGCCACTGGACTTGGATCTATCTCGGAATTCTCAACACCAGACTGGTAACTTAATTGTGGGCAACTTTGATGATTTTGGGCTATGAGACATCGGTTGGCGGAACCATGTCATGATAAAAAACTCCGTAGTACAGACTCCTAATGTTCCTTTGATGTAGCGAAAATAAAACCAGCTTTTACGCAAACAAAATTCAGATACAGAGCCACAAAGTCATTTTGCATATACTATAGTTTATATCTGTTTTTCTTAAAGTGATCTTGCCAGTACATTCAATGTACTGACCTACACAGCTGCAACGTCTCATGTTGTAGATATTTTCTTCCAATGAGTAAGAGTACGGTACATGGTTACGGTCTACACTCAACTTGTCGATGGCGTTGATGGGACTCCACACCCGATTTTTTGTTTCCGCTGAGGCTTACGAGGTATATATCAGTTTTACGTTATTTATACATGTGATTGCACTTTGATATATACATTGATGTACTGTGTGTGCCAGCATACTGATCCAGAGATGGCACAGACACACAGAGACTTGACCGTCTGAGGTCGGGTCGCTATAGATATGGTATCAGAGCACATGTTGAATGTAGGACGTGACCCTAGAAATCAAAAAGTTCCTAGGACAGGCAATCTCTAAAACTTTATTTTCAAAAGGATCCGTTACTTCTCATCTTTTCCGATTTTATCAAATATTCCCTCCTACATCAACTAGTTAGAATATACCCCTTTCCCTTTTGACCACACAGAGGATCAACTGAAGACGCTCCAATAAGGATGATATATCGGACAACTGATGACCTTTTCAGAGTAAAGAGGATTTCACCATGCATTAGAAGAGTTGAAGCTACAACAGTAGAAGACTCCGAAGAATTGAAGAATTTGAAAGAATCTGAAGAATTATTTTACCTTTAAAAGACCAATCCCTATTATATACTCATGTTAGATGCGACGATTTGTGAGTTGTCATTTGTTTGATGTTTTTTTTTTTGACAGCGACAAAATAAAACCCGTTTCTTCGAAACTATTGTTTGTATTGCGTGTATCCCTCTCTATCTTCCGTATCTCATCCCAAAATCCTTGGACCCAATAGATGATGAATGAATATGGAGTTGTATTTTCGGGATCAAGGACACATCCGGAGGTAGCACAATGGATACGGAACATGGAAGATCGCATGAAGGAGCACCGTATTTAAGGAGAGTATATGGTTCCATACACCTTACGGCGCATCACACAAGGTGCCGCAACATGGCGAGAGATACATCAAGCTATATAAGGATGGAATGGAGCAAATGCTTGGGAAGAATTCAAGACGATTCTACTGAGGTCTCGTTTTATCCACAAGCTCGGTGATAGTAAAATTAAGCAAACTTGTGCATGCAAGATATGTGGAGAAATAGGACACACCCAGGAGGAACACAATGATGGATGCCCACATTGTGAGGAGAATCACCCAGCCGAAGAATGCCCGACTGGGCAAGTTACTTGTTTCCTGTGTGAAGGAACTACACACTACCCTGGTCAGTGTCACATTTACCCCAAGGTACAAGAAATTACCAAGCAGCAGAAAGAAGCCGTGAAAGAAACCCTTAGGGAAAATTCAAAAGAACTTGCGATGAAGGAAGTTATTGAAGACCCTGATGGTGAAGGCCTAAACAGATTTTTTGCCCAAGCCTACTACTCATGTGGAGAAGAAGGAAATTTTTCAGAGTATTGCACGCAGGTAAGCTAAGAGTATCTCAGAGACTTCCCGACAGCAAAAGTGAAGTTTTACCCTCGAGAAATAGAAGCTCTGATCTTTACAGAGAAATCGAGGAAGAGAAAATGAAGGCATACTCAGAACAACCCAACTTCTGCAGAGAAGGACCTGAGTCATATCACTTGTTACAGATGTAAGGATTTAGGTCATTATGCTAGCAAATGCCCAGAAAGGAAACCAACAACCGAAGGAGCCAAGCTAACCACCAGGAAGCCCTGGATTTGTCTGAAGTCATTTGTTTACGCTGCAAAGGAGTAGGACATTTTGCCAGCGAATGTTCAGACTGAGGAAAGCTTGAGCAGAGTAGTTGATATCTTTATATTGGAATAAAGCATGTAATAAATGTGGAATACAATTTTATTTTTGGGGATGTTGAGTTGAGTTATGAAATGGAAATTGTAATAGCTCATGAAGCAATAAAAGTTGATGTGGTTGGAATCTCATGTGAAATGCTATGAGTTGTTGTTGATTGTGAGTGCCTCTCTCATTATCTCACCCAGACTTCAACCTTGAACCCATGGACAAGCTGATCCCAAACCTTTCCTCCCAAAAAAACCACATTTCATCCAAGGAAATACATACATTATCCTGAGTACCCCTTCTATCTTATACATGCAGATGACAACCCTTTACGAGTTTTTTCAAGGGCCCAAAAACGATCATGACCCTAATTAGTGATCAGGATTACCCGAAGATCCTGAAGGACATGATGAAGCATATTCATCTTGAAGGAGATGCAGTCTACAAAGGTTATCCTTTCATGGAGGATGGATTTGAACTTTGGTAAGTGGAGGTACACCTCCACCGTGTGAAGGGAGTTTGCCCAAAGACTATGGGACAACACTTACTCATTTCTCGAGTACCACGAGCAACATTCTTCGACTCTGTTCATGAAGCTGCTATGGAAGCTATATGTCAGATTGGAGAAATACTTGAAGCAAGACTCCGTCACACTCAGGAATACATGAGAGGTGCATGCAGAGATGATCGAGATGAAGCTCATGGCCACCATGATGAAGTAGAAGATCGATGATTTCAAGGATCATGTCGCACAATTCCAGTGGGACTAAATCATCTTCAAGAAGGACAAATGAATAAAGATGGAAGTAATGCTTGACCATACCAAACTATGTGGATGGACACTTTTGTAATAGAGTACTTTTGAAATTTGAGTTTTGGGTAGTGGTTAAGGATGTAATGAAGGATTTGATATGAAGAGAATATGAATTATGGATGAACCAGTACATTTTATATTAATGGTAATACCATGTGTGAACACTAGACCTATGGATAGGAAAAATATATATTCCACAGACTGGAGTTCGAAAAAAGGAGAGTTGGAGTTTTGCTTTTGAAACGATGGTTAGGGAGAAATGGGGTGTTGTTGGATTTAAGGGAGGTGTGAAGTTGGAATGTGAAACAATTATACCTCCCGGGATGAATAGAAGTTGTACCCGCATTGAAGTGGGCCCATAACCCACAGACCCAGGAGTTAATAAGAAGCAAGCACACTCTTGCTAAAGGAAGATATTTTGGAAGAAAACTCAGATTTAATCAGCAGACGTTCCTTAGGAGGATACGCAAAAACAATAGATGTTTTGTTCAGCTTGCAGAATTAATGGATTTATTTGAACCCAGTTTGAGGACAAGAGAAATTCTACAATGCTTGTGAGAATGCCCGAGTGTTAGAAATGCGAGGTTCGCTAAACCTTATATAGGGTAATGATTCGGGTGCAGAATGGATTGATCACCATACCGACTTACTCGTATCATTCGCTCTTGCTATTTGGATTGGTAAATCTGAGTGACTTGACCATAGTAGAGAGACGACGATGTCAAAACTTTGTTTAAACCTTAGTATGGTAGGACGATTGATCCATGTATAGGCAACCGTTGCCAATTGTAGGCTAAATGGTGTGGTTCAACCCCGACCTTTTTCCTGCAGGAGAAGCCAATAATGATTGACCACCATGAGATCTCTGATAGTTGTTTAGTTTTGGCGACAGACCTGTCAGCTAAGAAGAACGAGTCACAGAAGAACTTTATCCTGACGATAGGACTCAAGATTTTGAGGAAAACGGTTATGCCCTTACCGGAAGAGCCTCGGTGTAGGAATTATCACGAAGATATGAGAAGACTGGCACCGTCAACCCGAGGAATGGAGTACATGAGTTTTGTCAGAACCATGGCCTTGCTCTTAAGTGTGGTAGCACCCTAGACCTCTTCGGTCGATGGATTTGCTGGAAAACTCCCAAACCTTAACCTTTTCTTGCTAGCCTCTTCAAATCTCGAGGACGAGATTCATTTTAAATGTGGTAGGTTTGTAACATCCCAAAATTCTAAATTTTGGAATGTTATATAAAATAAATATTTTATGATTGTTTGATTGATTGTTGTGTGATTGATTGTGTGAAATTGAGTGGAATTTAAAACTTTGTGAAAGTTGAATGAGAGGGAATAAAAGGACTTTCCCAAAACTTTCATCTTTGCATTATGATCTTCATGAATTCAAATCCATTTCATCACAAAAACCCTAGAGTGAAGATGATATGACTTCTTCCATTTAATTAAATGAAAAAGGGATTTGAAAAGATTTGAATTCCATTTGAAAATATTTCAGATTCAGAAAATTTATGCAACTCAGTGATTTTCATGAGAGTAAATAAGATGACTTCTTCAAAATATATGAAATAGAGTTGGAAGAGGTTTGAAATTCAAATTCAAAACCATTTAGGAGTTATTTGGGTTTTATTCAAATTATTTTTCTCCAAAAGTAAGTTATTTGGAAATTAGGGTAAAATGATTCCCTACAATATAAAATTGGATGAAAGTAAATTTGAAATCATTTTGGTATTTTAAAAATGATTTTTTATTAGGTTTTATTGCTACAGCAACACTGTTTGACTTTTGAGAATTTTGGTAGATTTTATTTGAACTTGAGAAATAGTTCATGTTGTATAAAATATTTGTTTGAAAATTTTGGTATTTTATATGTCTACTAATAGTTTTGCCTTTATTTCTCTTCCTCACTTTTCTTCTCTGTGTTGAAAAAACAATTTCTTTAAATGGCGCTCAGATCGAGCACAAACCACCAGCCCACCACTCACTTCTGGCCCATGGGCCATCTCGCGACCGAGGCGGTACGTCTTTTTTCTTTCTCTCCCGCAGTCGCTGACCGCCGGTGCCCGCTCGTCAATCCCCTCCTCTGTTCCTTCCGTGTTCTTCACGAACACAGGTGCCCCGATCCAAATCCCGATCGATTCGGCTCGGTCTTTGCCCCTCGCGCACGCCCGCCTCCCTATAAGTACTACCCTCCTCCTCCTCATCTGATTTTTGCAAAAAATTGGAAGTTCACGTGCCCGTTTCGTGCGGATCCGATCTCGTCGGAGTTCTCAGCATGGAGATCCTTTGCCGCACGATTCCAGCAACCGTAAGCCACCTTCATCACCGATGTCCCTCTATTTCTTCCTCCCTTGATGCTGCGCATCCCTTGACGCCCTTAACTCATGCAGAACCTTTCTGGATTGAGCTCCTGGACAACTCCCGCATCTCGCTGGCGCCACTGCTGCTCCAGACTTTCGTCACCATCGCCATAGGCCTCCCTCGAAGCTACGAAGTCACCCTTGGGTTCGTCTTCATGCTCCGCGCCCCGTCCGACCCTTCCCCGAGACCGACGACCACCAGGACGAGCAGTACGTCCACCTCTCAATGCCGCGCCGCCTTCTTCCCCAACTCCGGCGGCCACCTCCACTGAGTCCCCGATGGGCATCTCGCGTCCATCCGATCGTAGATATAGGGCTTAGATTAGATCTTTTGTTTTTTTAGTTAGATTGAATCGGTATCCTTTATTTGTCGGTCGTTCGTTAGTTAGACTACGCAGGGGACGCCCGTCGTCCAATCACAGAGAGCCACGATGGCACAGGATTATTTTTTAGACGCATCTGCCGAATTATTTAAGTAGGGGTCGTTCGCCCATAGCTCTCGCACACTAGCCTCGCCGGCCCAACCAGAGCATGACACATGGCCACAGCCGATCTGTAGCGTTTTCGTTTTTGTTTTAGTTTCTGTTTCGAAAACAGAATAGTTCTGTTTTTAGGTTGCTTATAACTTTTATGTTTCAGATCCAAATTGAGTGATTCTTTTTGTATTAGATTCAAAATTTGTTGAAGTTTCTGTTTGTGCCACTATCTTTCAAAATTGAGTAGTTTAAATTTGAGTTTGCATGAATTTGTTCAAATCACTAATTTGGCCGTATCTTGAGTTTTATAAAATATTTTCGATTGATTCTTTTTGCTATTGTTTTCTTATTGTTATTGTTTCGTCTGTCCAGTAGCATATAGTGATTTATTTTTAGTTTATTTTAAATTAGGGGTTAGACAAAACAGTACTATTTTAGTTTTAGTTTAGTTTTAGTCTTTTCGTTATAGTTTTAATAGTTTATAATTTATTTCTTTTTGTCAATTTTAACAAATTTACTTTGTTTATGTTATTTAACAATAGACAATTTTGTTCTTTTTAAAAAATATTTTCTTTTGTTTTGTGTGAAAACTTGTATAGGTCATAGTTAGAGTTTTATGAAAGATTTTTTATTTGTTTCTTTTTCCTACTCAAAGTTTATGAAAAATACTTTCTGTTAAATTAGTTGTTTTACATTTTCTTTTCTGTTAATTTATTAGTTTAGTGTTTTAGTTGTTGTTAAGTTTTTACTTACAACAAAACTATTCTGTGTTATGTCTTAGAGTTTTCTTTAGTAGTTTTGTTGGGTAGTTTTCCTTGGTATTATTTGATGTCGTTGTTGATTTGCATTTTATTTGTTGATTTCATTATGTGTGTTAGAATTGCTTGCTAGTATGTTTGCGTATATGAATGCTACTTTTGATTATATAAATTTTCAACGGAGTGACGATTAGTTCTACCAAGACATTTTCTGAGAGCGTTGTTATCTTCATCAAGTAATACCAGGCAAGTTCACTTTGACCATGCTTTTCATGCCTATGTTTTTATTACATTTAGCGTCACCATTCATAATCCCTCCAGTAGTTATATTGACTTCTTGTAGTTGAGTAGAATGCATGAGGTAGGAACCCATCACCCTGTTACCAAGCCCGGTACGCTATATAGTTTTAATGCTACGCTATAGTAGACGGGGTTTGTATGAGTGCTCGGGAGTGGTGTGAGTATGAAGAACTCTACGTCAATGACGACAACTCCATGATGGCATCTACAAGGACTGCATCTTCAAGGCCAAGACTTCAAGACTCAAGACAAGAAATCAATATACCTCGGGGTGGAGAATGGTTAAGAAGGGTACACTGGTGCGTCCAGTACTCGGTGATTCCGGATAAACGCCATGATATCATGCGGAAAGCTCTACCCAGGCTCAAAGAGATGGAAGAATACTTCATGCCCAGAAGCTTCTCTGTGAAACCGCAAGTCACTATGGGCTCTGGCTTGGTTGACCTTAGTGGTGACTCTGGCTGTGACGGTGCTAGCAGATGTAGAACTACGGTAGGATTGGATGAGCACCGGACAATGGTCAGAGGAACTCTTCGGAAGACCATGTTTCGGTCATCTTGTTCTCAAACACCCTGAAGTGCGAGAACATAAAAAGAGGGATCGAATCTTACGGGTAAAGTGTACAAACCTCTGCAGAGGGTTTAAACCTAATCTATTAGCTGTGTCCCTGGTTACGGACAATTTAAGCCACTGGACTTGGATCTATCTCGGAACTCTCAACACCGGACTGGTAACTTAATTGTGGGCAACTTTGATGATTTTGGGCCATGAGACATCGGTTGGCGGAACCATGTCATGATAGAAAACTACGTAGTACAGACTCCTAATGTTCCTTTGATGTAGCGAAAATAAAACCAGCTTTTATGCGAACAAAACTCAGATACAGAGCCACAAAGTCATATTGCATATAGTATAGTTTATCATCTATTTTTCTTAAAGTGATCTTGCCAGTACATTCATTGTACTGACCTACACGGCTGCAACTTCTCATGTTGCAGATATTTTTCTTCCAACGAGTAAGAGTACGGTACAAGGTTACGGTCTACACTCAACTTGCCGATGGCGTTGATGGGACTCCACACCCGATTGTTTGTTTCCGCTGAGACTTACGAGGTATATATCGCTTTTCTGTTGTTTATACATGTGATTGCACTTTCATATATACATTGATGTACTATGTGTGCCAGCATACTGATCCAGGGATGACACATATACACAGAGAGTCTGACGTCGGGTCGCTACACAGTTGAAGAAGTGCCGAGCAGAGATGGTCGATATTCCTCTGAGAGATACAGTGCCCCTGGAAGCAATTCAGTTGGAGAGTGACCTAACCTACGAGGATAAACCTGTAAAGATTGTCGAGTTTGCCAGCCAGTTACACGCAGCAAGGTCATCAAGTTTTGCAAAGTTCAGTGGAGCCACCATACCGAGGAAGAAGCCACCTGGGAGCGAGAAGAAGACCTACGGAAAGACCGCCCACACCTATTTGCTAGCCAACCGAATCTTGAGGGCAAGATTCGTCTTAAGGGGGGTAGGTTTGTAACATCCCAATTTTTAATTTGGATGTTAATCATTAGGTCATCATATGCATCCATGATTCTTGCATTTTGAATTTGTTTTATTTGGACATTTTGATCGTACAGACCTTAAGCAACTCAAGGATCGTTTGAGAGAGTTGGAGATTTTCATAAAATTCCATTTTGAATTTTTCAAAATTGGTAAATTGCATCAATGTGATTTTTATTTGAAATTATTTTTCTAGTTATTTCAAAATAAAATAAAATAATGGGAGAAGTGTTGGGGAACGTAGTAATTTCAAAACAATTCCTACGCACACGCAAGATCATGGTGATGCATAGCAACGAGAGGGGAGAGTGTCGTCTACGTACCCTCGTAGACCGTATGCGGAAGCGTTATGACAACGCGGTTGATGTAGTCGTACGTCTTCACGATCGATCGATCCTCAGTACCGAACGTACGGCACCTCCGCGTTCAGCACACGTTCAGCTCGGCGACGTCCCGCGAACTCACGATCCAATAGAGCTTCCGGGAAGAGCTTTGTCAGCATGACGGCGTGGTGACGGTGTTGATGAAGCTACCGATGCAGGGCTTCGCCTAAGCACCGCTACGATATGACTGAGGTGGATTATGTTTGAGGGGGGCACCGCACACGGCTAAGAGATCAATGATCAATTGTTGTCTCCAAGGGGTGCCCCCCTCCCCGTATATAAAGGAATGGAGGAGGGGGAGGGGGCCGGCCTCCTATGGCGCGCCCCATGAGGAGTCCTACTCCCACAGGGAGTAGGACTCCCCCCTTCCAAGTAGGAGTAGGAGTAGGAGAGGAGAAGCAAGGGAGAGAAGGAGAGAAGGAAAGGGGCGCCGCCTGTTAGTGTCAAAACCGGCGGATCTCGGGTAGGGGGTCCCGAATTGTGCGTCTAGGATCGATGGTAACAGGAGACGGGGGACACGATGTTTACCCAGGTTCGGGCCCTCTCTATGAAGGTAATACCCTACGTCCTGCTTTATTAATCTTGATGAATACGAGTGTTACAAGAGTTGATCTACCACGAGATCGTAATGGCTAAACCCTAGAAGCCTAGCCTGTATGACTATAGTAATGAGTATATCCTTTCTGGACTAACCCCTCCGGACGTGTGTAACCCAACCGTCGTTGGGGTACAACTCCTTGGAAACAAGCACGTTTTTGAGGCCCAAGAGGAGCCGATTGATATTTGCAGCCTTTATATAGGGGTACAGACCCGTCTTTTTCTTCTACGCTTGCCTCTTCCTCGACCCCTACAACCCCGAGTTCCAACACCGCGGTTTTGGTCGCCACAAGCCCCAATCATGTCCGGATCCAGCCGTCAAGGCCGGTGGGTAGCTTCTTCTGTCACCGAGGAAGATATCGCAAAGCTTCGGGCGGCGAGATACTTGACCGCAGAAATTCGTCACCGGCTTCCTGCCGAGGGGCAAGTTATTCCCATCCCCAGATCCGGCGAGAGGGTCGTGTTCGTGTCTCACTTCCTCCGCGGGTTAGGGTTTGCACTTAACCCCTTCGTTCGAGGGCTCATGTTCTAATACGGGCTAGATTTTTATGATCTGGCCCCGGACTCTATTCTTATTATCTCGGCGTTTACCATCACGTGCGAAGCCTTCCTCCGAACTACTCCACACTTCGGCTTGTGGCTCAAGACCTTCGATGTAAAGCCGCAAGTGGTAGAGGGGGAGCAAGCCGAGTGCGGCAGTGCTGCAGTGAGCAAGCTTGCTAGCACCGTTTGGCTGAAAGGATCCTTCGCCAAATCTTCCGATCTGTGGCAGCAGGGGTGGTTCTATATCACCGAGCCCCGCAGCTCCAAGTGGGCAACTGCATCCGCCTTCCGATCCAACCCCCCAATTCAACTTGCATCGTGGATTAACAAGGGGCTAGATTGGGGATCAACGAATGATGTGCGAACTCTGCAAAGTCGCATCCGAAGCTTCATTAAGAGGGACATCGACATACCAACGTCGTTTAAGTAATGCTAGTTCGTCGGACACTGTCGTGTCAGCGACGGCCACTTCGCCTATGGGAGTTTAATCCAGAAGGGCCGCAGACTCTTCAGCACTTCTTAAGCACAATGCATGAAGGAATGTGGAAATTATTCTTCAGGAAACGAAGGCAATGACCAGATACCACCGAAGATGTCAGCCTAGACTGTAACCGTCTGGATACCCCGGTAAGTACCCGTTTACCGAATACCCTATAATCAAATACCCAGTGGCAAGATACCAACAGTATCATCCTTTTTCAGGGCTAGATAAAGAAGGTGGAACTGATTAGGTGTCGGCTCCCCTTCCCGAAGACTCAGCAACTCCCGTGTTAACAAGGATGCTAGCCTCGGTGCCATACTAGGCGCCAGCAGGGGAGGGCGAGAAGACCCAAGATGACCTTGATTCCAGGGGTAAGTCGGACACTAAGTCCGGAGAAATCAACCTTTCCTTGCCCGAAGACGGAGGCGGAAAAGGACCCAGTATCCCTTCTCCAAACAGGAGGAAAAGGGCCGCCTCCGAAGATTGGGAGGGGCAGTCTCCCAAGAAGGGCAAGATGCCACCGTCGAGCGGCCTGGGTTCGGAAAGCGACGCAATTAAACAACTCCAACAAGGGGACAAGCCCTCGTCCAAACCGTAAGAGAACCCGGAGCACTTCGATAACGTCTCGCTCCGTTGCTGTTAGCGAAGATATACGTAACGCATTCATGTATTTCTACACGTCGGCACAGAGTTTTTCTGGGCGATCCTCTTCTTCGGGGAGTATCCTCCCAGAGATGATGGAGAGCGAGACGCTGATGTCTACTACAGAACCTTCTTCTTGTAGACGTTGTTGGGCCTCCAAGTGCAGAGGTTTGTAGGACAGTAGCAAATTTCCCTCAAGTGGATGACCTAAGGTTTATCAATCCATAGGAGGCGTAGGATGAAGATGGTCTCTCTCAAACAACCCTGCAACCAAATAACAAAGAGTCTCTTGTGTCCCCAACACACCCAATACAATGGTAAATTGTATAGGTGCACTAGTTCGGCGAAGAGATGGTGATACAAGTGGTATATGGATGGTAGATAAAGGTTTTTGTAATCTGAAAATATAAAAACAGTAAGGTAACTAATGATTAAAGTGAGCACAAATGGTATTGCAATGCGTTGAAACAAGGCCTAGGGTTCATATTTTCACTAGTGCAAGTTCCCTCAACAATAATAACATAATTGGATCACATAACTATCCCTCAACATGCAACAAAGAATCACTCCAAAGTCACTAATAGCGGAGAACAAACGAAGAGATTATGGTAGGGTACGAAACCACCTCAAAGTTATTCTTTCCAATCAATCCGTTGGGCTATTCCTATAAGTGTCACAAACAACCCTAGAGTTCGTACTAGAATAACACCTTAAGACACAAATCAACCAAAACCCTAATGTCACCTAGATACTACAATGTCACCTCAAGTATCCGTGGGTATGATTATACGATATGCATCACACAATCTCAGATTCATCTATTCAACCAACACATATAACCTCAAAGAGTGGCCCAAAGTTTCTACCGGAGAGTCAAGACGAAAACGTGTGCCAACCCCTATGCATAGATTCCCAAGGTCACGGAACTCGCAAGTTGATCACCAAAACATACATCAAGTGGATCATAGAATACACCATTGTCACCACAGGTATCCCACGCAAGACATACATCAAGTGTTCTCAAATCCTTAAAGACTCAATCCGATATGATAACTTCAAAGGGAAAACTCAATCCATCACAAGCGAGTAGAGGGGGAGAAACATCATAGGATCCAAATATAATAGCAAAGCTCGCGATACATCAAGATCGTACCACCTCAAGAACACGAGAGAGAGAGAGAGATCAAACACATATCTACTGGTACATACCCTCAGCCCCGAGGGAGAACTACTCCCTCCTCGTCATGGAGAGCACCGGGATGATGAAGATAGCTACCGGAGAGGGATTCCCCCTCCGGCAGGGTGCCGGAACGGGTCTAGATTTGTTTTCGGTGGCTACGGAGGCTTCTGGCGGTGGAACTCCCGATCTATTGTGCTCTCCGATCGTTTTAGGGTATATGGAGATATATAGGAGGAAGAGTACGTCAGGGGAGCCACGAGGGGCCCACGAGGGTGGAGGGCGCGTCCCCTGCCTTGTGGCTTCCTTGTTGATTTCTTGACGTGGACTCCAAGTCTCCCGGGTTGCTTTCCTTTCAAAAATAACTTCTCCAGAAGGTTTCATTCCGTTTCGACTCCGTTTGATATTCCTTTTCTTTGAAACACTGAAACAAGGGAAAAAACAGGAACTGGCACCGGGCTCTAGGTCAATAGGTTAGTCCCAAACATAATATAAAAGTGGATAGTAAAGCCCAATAATGTCCAAAACAGAATATAATATAGCATGGAGCAATCAAAAATTATAGATACGTTGGAGACGTATCAGCATCCCCAAGCTTACTTCCTGCTCGTCCTTGAGTAGGTAAATGATAAAAACAGAATTTTTGATGTGGAATGCTACTTGGCATAATTTCAATGTAATTCTTCTTAATTGTGGTATGAATATTCAGATTCGAAAGATTCAAGATAAAAGTTCAATATTGACATAAAAATAATAATACTTCAAGCATACTAACCAAGTAATCATGTCTTCTCAAAATAACATGGCCAAAGAAAGCTATCCCTACAAAATCATATAGTCTGGCTATGCTCCATCTTCACCACACAAAATATTTAAATCATGCACAACCTTGATGACAAGCCAAGAAATTGTTTCATACTTTTGATGTTCTCAAACTTTTTCAATCTTCACGCAATACATGAGCATGAGCCATGGACATAGCACTACAGGTGGAATAGAATGGTGGTTGTGGAGAAGACAAAAAGGAGAAGATAGTCTCACATCAACTAGGCATACCAACAGGCTATGGAGATGCCCATTAATAGATATCAATGTGAGTGAGTAGGGATTGCCATGCAACGGATGCACTAGAGCTATAAGTGTATGAAAGCTCTATAAGAAACTAAGTGGGTGTGCATCCAACTTGCTTGCTCACGAAGACCTAGGGCATTTTGAGGAAGCCCATCATTGGAATATACAAGCCAAGTTCTATAATGAAAAATTCCCACTAGTATATGAAAGTGACAACATAGGAGACTCTCTGTCATGAAGATCATGGTGCTACTTTGAAGCACAAGTGTGGTAAAAGGATAGTAGAATTGCCCCTTCTCTTTTTTCTCTCATTTTTTATAATTATTTTTTATTTTTTTATATGGGCCTTCTCTTTTTTATGGCCTCTTTTTTTATTTGGGCTTCTTTGGCCTCTTTTTTTCGTCCGGAGTCTCATCCCCACTTGTGGGAGAATCATAGTCTTCATCATCCTTTCCTCACTGGGACAATGCTCTAATAATGATGATGATCACACTTTTATTTTCTTACAACTCAATGATTACAACTCGATACTAGAACAAAGTATGACTCTATATGAATGCCTCCGGCGGTGTACCGGGATGTGCAATGACTCATGAGTGACATGTATGAAAGAATTACGAACGATGGCTTTGCCACAAATACAATGTCAACTACATGATCGTGCAAAGCAATATGACAATGATGAAATGTGTCATAATAAACGGAACGGTGGAAAGTTGCATGGCAATATATCTCATAATGGCTATGGAAATGCCATAATAGGTAGGTATGGTTGCTGTTTTCAGGAAGGTATATGGTGGGTTTATGATACCGGCGAAAGGTGCGCGGTATTAGAGAGGCCAGCAATGGTGGAAGGGTGAGAGTGCGTATAATCCATGGACTCAACATTAGTCATAAAGAACTCACATACTTATTGCAAAAATCTATTAGTTATCGAAACAAAGTACTACGCGCATGCTCCTAGGGGGATAGATTGGTAGGAAAAGACCATCGCTCGTCCTCGACCACCACTCATAAGGAAGACAATCAATAAATAAATCATGCTCCGACTTCATCACATAACGGTTCATCATACGTGCATGCTACGGGAATCACAAACTTCAACACAAGTATTTCTAAAATTCACAACTACTCAACTAGCACGACTCTAATATCACCATCTCCATATCTCAAAACAATTATCAAGTATCAAACTTCTCTTAGTATTCAATGCACGCATAAGAAATTTTTTACTAATCTTGAATACCTAGCATATTAGGATTATTTAAGCAAATTACCATGCTATTTAAGACTCTCAAAATAATCTAAGTGAAGCATGAGAGTTCATCTATTTCTTCAAAATAAAACTACCACCATGCTCTAAAAGATATAAGTGAAGTACTAGAGCAAACAACAAACTACTCCGAAAGATATAAGTGAAGATCAATGAGTAGTTGAATAATTATGCAACTATGTGAAGACTCTCTAACATTTACGAATTTCAGATCTTGGTATTTTATTCAAACAGCAAGCAAAACAAAATCAAATAAAATGATGCTCCAAGCAGAACACATATCATGTGGCGAATAAAAATATAGCTCCAAGTAAAGTTACCGATGAACAAAGACGAAAGAGGGGATGCCATCCGGGGCATCCCCAAGCTTAGGCTCTTGGTTATCCTTGAATATTACCTTGGGGTGCCTTGGGCATCCCCAAGCTTAGGCTCTTGCCACTCCTTATTCCATAGTCCATCGAATCTTTACCCAAAACTTGAAAACTTCACAACACAAAACTTGACAGAAAACTCGTAAGCTCCTGTTAGCGAAAGAAAACAAAACACCACTTCGAGGTACTGTAATGAACTCATTCTTTATTTATATTGGTGTTAAACCTACTGTATTCCAACTTCTCTATGGTTTGTAAACTCTTTTACTAGCCATAGATTCATCAAAATGAGTAAACAACACATGAAAAACAGAATCTGTCAAAAACAGAACAGTCTGTAGTAATCTGTCACTAGCGCAATATCTGGAACCCCAAAAATTCTAAAATAAATTTCTGGACGTGAGGAATTTATCTATTCATCATCTGCAAAAAGAATTAACTAAATAGCACTCTCCAATAAAAATGGCAGGAATTCTCGTGAGCGTTAAAGTTTCTGTTTTTTACAGCAAGATCAACAAGACTTTCCCCAAATCTTCCCAACGGTTCTACTTGGCACAAACACTAATTAAAAGCATAAAACCACATCTAAACATAGGCTAGATGAATTATTTATTACTAAACAGGATCAAAAAGCAAGGACCAAAAATAAAGTTGGGTTGCCTCCCAACAAGCGCTATCGTTTAACGCCCCTAGCTAGGCATGATGATTTTAATGATGCTCACATAAAGGATAAGAATTGAAACATAAAGAGAGCATCTTGAAGAATATGACTAGCACATTTAAGTCTAACCCACTTCCTATGCATAGAGATTTTGTGAGCAAACAACTTGTGGGAACAAGAATCAACTTGCATAGGAAGGTAAAACAAGGATAACTTCAAAACTTTAAGCACATAGGGAGGAAACTTGATATTATTGCAATTCCTACAAGCATATGTTCCTCCCTCATAATAATTTTCAGTATCATCATGAATGAATTCA
Organism: Triticum dicoccoides; assembly: GCF_002162155.2. NCBI lineage: Eukaryota > Viridiplantae > Streptophyta > Magnoliopsida > Poales > Poaceae > Triticum > Triticum dicoccoides. The sequence goes on along the minus strand of NC_041382.1, from coordinate 483,687,595 downwards.
ACAATATTACCAACACCTAAAGCATTCTTTTCATGATCTACAAGCATAAAAATTTTATTACTCTCCACACAAGAAAAATTCTTCTCATGAATAATAGTGGGAGCAAACTCAACAAAATAATTATCATGTGAGGCATAATCCAATTGAAAACTGAAATCATGATGACAAGTTTCGTGGATATCATTATTCTTTATAGCATACAAGTCATCATAATAATCATCATAGATAGCAACTTTGTTCTCATAATCAATTGGAACCTCTTCCGGAATAGTGGATTCATCACAAAATAAAGTCATGACCTCTCCAAATCCACTTTCATCAATATAATCATCATAAATAGGAGGCATGCTTTCATGAAAATAAATTTTCTCATCAAAACTTGGGGGACAAAAAATATCATCTTCATCAAACATAGCTTCCTGAAGCTTGTGGCTTTGCATATCATTAGCATCATGGATATTCAAGGAATTCATACTAACAACATTGCAACATGCTCATCATTCAAATATTTAGTGCCAAACATTTCAATGCATTCTTCTTCTAACACTTTGGCACAATTTTCCTTTCCATCAAACTCACGAAAGATATTAAAAATATGAAGCGTATGAGGCAAACTCAATTCCATTTTTTTGTAATTTTCTTTTATAAACAAAACTAGTGCTAAAACAAGAACCAAAAAGATTCGATTGCAAGATCTAAAGATATACCTTCAAGCACTCACCTCCCCGGCAACGGCGCCAGAAAAGAGCTTGATGTCTACTACACAACCTTCTTCTTGTAGACATTGTTGGTCCTCCAAGTGCTGAGGTTTGTAGGATAGTAGCAAATTTCCCTCAAGTGGATGACCTAAGGTTTATCAATCCGTAGGAGGCATAGGATGAAGATGGTCTCTCTCAAGCAACCCTGCAACCAAATAATAAAGAGTCTCTTGTGTCCCCAACACACCCAATACAATGGTAAATTGTATAGGTGCACTAGTTCGGCGAAGAGATGGTGATACAAGTGGTATATGGATGGTAGATAAAGGTTTTTGTAATCTGAAAATATAAAAACAGCAAGGTAACTAATGATAAAAGTGAGCACAAACGGTATTGCAATGCGTTGAAACAAGGCCTAGGGTTCATACTTTCACTAGTGCAAGTTCCCTCAACAATAATAACATAATAGGATCACATAACTATCCCTCAACATGCAACAAAGAGTCACTCCAAAGTCACTAATAGCAGAGAACAAACGAAGAAATTATGGTAGGGTACGCAACCACCTCAAAGTTATTCTTTCCAATCAATCCGTTGGGCTATTCCTATAAGTGTCACAAATAGCCCTAGAGTTCGTACTAGAATAACACCTTATGACACAAATAACCCAAAACCCTAATGTCACCTAGATACTCCGATGTCACCTCAAGTATCTGTGGGTATGATTATACGATATGCATCACACAATCTCAGATTCATCTATTCAACCAACACATAGAATCTCAAAGAGTGCCCCAAAGTTTCTACTGGAGAGTCAAGACGAAAACATGTGCCAACCCCCATGCATAGATTCCCAAGGTCACGGAACCCGCAAGTTGATCACCAAAACATACATCAAGTGGATCATAGAATACCCCATTGTCACCACAGGTATCCCACGCAAGACATACATCAAGTGTTCTCAAATCCTTAAAGACTCAATCTGATAAGATAACTTCAAAGGGAAAACTCAATCCATTACAAGAGAGTAGTGGGGGAGAAACATCATAGGATCCAAATATAATAGCAAAGCTCTCGATACATCAAGATCGTACCACCTCAAGAACACAAGAGAGAGAGAGATCAAACACGTAGCTACTGGTACATACCCTTAGCCCCGAGGGAGAACTACTCCCTCCTCGTCATGGAGAGCACCGGGATGATGAAGACAGCCACCGAAGAGGGATTCCCCCTCCGGCAGGATGCCGGAACGGGTCTAGATTGGTTTTCGGTGGCTACAGAGGCTTCTGGCGGCGGAACTCCCAATCTATTGTGCTCTCCGATTGTTTTAGGGTATATGGAGATATATAGGAGGAAGAAGTACGTCAGGGGAGCCACGAGGGGGCCATGATGGTGGAGGGCACGCCTAGGGGGTGGGCGCGCCCCCTGCCTCGTGGCTTCCTCGTTGATTTCTTGACATGGACTCCAAGTTTCCCTGGTTGCTTTCCTTCCAAAGATAAGTTCTCCAGAAGGTTTCATTCTGTTTTGACTCCGTTTGATATTCCTTTTCTTCGAAACACTGAAACAAGGGAAAAAACAGGAACTGGCACTGGGCTCTGGGTCAATAGGTTAGTCCCAAAAATAATATAAAAGTGGATAATAAAGCCCAATAATGTCCAAAATAGAAGATAATATAGCATGGAACAATCAAAAATTATAGATACGTTGGAGACATATCATACGCCTCCTCCAACCTCCTCGCCCAACAAGGCGGATGACTCTAAAGTGTCCTCGCGGAGGGTCCCTTTTGACCAACAAGTTACACATGGGACGTAAGAGGCAGTACCCGCAAGGTGGAGCTTCGACCATCCGGATGCCGGGGCTGATGATAATAAAGGCCCCAGACTGACTGGTTCGTAGCCGACAGTGATTCTGGAGACGGGTGAGCAAATTCCTTCAAAGGATGATTGTGCTCCTGGAGCAGCTTCCGGAAACCCGGAGACTCCGGATATATTGCGGGACATGTTGCGGAAAGAATCTGTCTCGGGGGAACAACGTACCTTGATGGGTACAGTGATTGAGAAGATTTCGTCTCCGAAGAGCGGATTAAATGAAGCCTTCATGAGCCTGCTGAAGGGCTTCGAGGTTTGTGACATAATGTTTTAGGCTATGCTTCATTTGCAAAGATGCGCCTATGTATAGGTAGTAGCCCTTGATACTCGGGTTGGCTTCCACTAGGAAGCAAAACGGAGGATCGAAAAGGATCATTTGAGGACTAACCTGATCAACTTTGAACACAGGCTGCTTCCCCCTTGGCCACTTCCCGGACTATGGAAATTGCCGATTTGCAGCGGAAGCTTGATGTGGCAGGGGATGATCTTGCTTTAATAAATATGCATCTGGACGAGTCGCAAGGTATGTATTCGGGACAATCGTCATACATTTTTGTGGTATAAGCATGATGCTGAGATTTGGCTGCAGATGGTGCTGACGTCGTTGAAGTTCTTCGAGCGGAGCTGGCCTGGGCCAAGGAGCAGGCCCGGCATAGCAATGCTGCTGCCGAAAAGGCATCGGCTGAATTAAAAGCTGAACAAGCTGCACGATGCCAAGATGAGGAGAAGATATCCTCGATGACGCTTGAACTGGAGAATGCTACCGGCCGCTGTGAATTTCTGGAGAAGGAAAGTAAAGCCTTAATGGCTAATCTGGACAAGGCCTTACAAGAGGCGACAGAAGCGCGGTCGGAATTCAAAGCAGCCCGTGAGGAGGTTCGACAGGCAAGGGAGATTGCGGCTGGAAAGCCCTTTCTGCTGCAAACTAAGTTCGGTGATCCGAACTATGCCCAGCTTAACCAAGTATGGAGTTCTCCGGGTGAGTTCTTGGACTTGCCGAAGAGTTCTGCCAATGCGGCCCAGTATTACCAAGCGTGAGATGGATATGCAATGGAGAAGCTTTTTTGGTCGCAGTTTGGCGCATCAAAGCGCCCTTTGTTGCTCAATGAACAGATGTCCCAATGGGTCGAACTTCATAGGATATCCGGCGCTGCCATGAAGGACGTCGTAATCCGGTTATGGCCAACTGAGCCTGTTCTAAATAGCTATTTCGGTTTGGTGCAAAGGCCTGTTGACGCGGTGCCGTGTATCTATGCTATGAAGCGGTCAACGTGCATTGAGGGTGCACGGATAGCTTTTGCCCGAGTCAAGACATTCTGGGGGAAGATGAAGGCCATCGATGTTGCGATGAAGGGTCCACCCAAAGGCAAGGACCGTCCGGAACCGGAGCATCATTTTGAAGACGTCCTAGAGGCCGCCCGCTTTATAGAGGGTCAGTGCTCAAAAGACATAGTGTTTGAGTGAGGGTCAGTGCTCAAAAGACGTCCTAGAGGCCGCCCGCTTTATAGTTAATCTATTTATGTTTTGCTTAAAAGCTTGAATTCCTCCTGTGCGGCCGTTTTGATATAATCTGGAAGTTTTCCAGACATCGGCTTCAGCCCCCTCGTAGGAAGTACGGGGGTGTTTGGAAAAGCATTTGATCACTCTTTATCCAACGTCTTGGTCCGTGAAGGAGGTGATAATGCGGCAAACCAGGCAATCGGACTATAAGGCGTTAACACTTTGACTTAGCCATAGGAGTTTTATGGTGGGGCTACGACATAGCCCCTGGTATGTATGCGGCGTATGGTGGCTTACATATTTGATCTGAAAAAGATCCCTCGTGTGACACGGAGAATCGCTAAAGAATCCAATAAGTCGTCAAGTGGTTGACCAGCTCACGCCCCATCATGACAGTTAGTTTTCGGCTTTCTCTACTGAGGTGCTCGTCCGATTTAGACCAGGGCACAATCACAGTAGTTCTCCCTTTACTACCCTAGCCGATAGAGCAAAACATAGGGTAGCAAGCACAGGAGTCGAGCAACCCAACTATTGACCCAAGACAATGATCCGGAGCTGATGCATATAAGGCCAAACTTGCGACGTAGAAGTATGCTATAGAGCTGTTCGGACTTTTACTGACAACTCATTTGTTCCCACACCGAGCCCCTGGCAGGTTATGCCAAGGTATTTCTGTGAAATAACAATATCCGAACTAATCATCCGTATTGTTTTCCCGACAAATATGGCTCCTACAGTTATTATATATATATATATATATATATATATACATCTGGGCTATTCTGTTACGCGTAACAGAATATTATTCTGTTACCCTTTTTGAACTGATGGTTTCAGGTGGTTGTACTTATGTTTTCGAAGCGGTAGAACTGATGCTTTCAGTTGTGTTTAACAGATCGTCTTCATTAGTTCAAAAACTTTTTGTAATATTTTTCTCGGAACGTGGCGTGTAATATATCGTTGGAATGCTCTTGACAACCATATTTCAAGTATATTGAACGTTTTTACAAAATCATTATGGTTTAAGAGCAGTTTTGAAAAACCCATTTTTTCAAAACCAAAAACGTGAATCGTATTTTGGACTCAATTTTCAAACGGTTTGTTGGAATTGAGCAAATAAGATGGCGTTGGAAAGCTGGTGAAAATCCGCATCTTCCATATATGCACTGTTTTTTCTAATTCTATGTAATTTAAAAGTAATTTGAAAAATGGTGAAATTCTGGGCGAAACGTATTTTCGCGATTTTTTGCAAACGGTTTGTTAGATTGATGCAAATGATACGGCGTTGGAAAGCTATGTCAAATGCGCAACTTTTTCGTATAGAAATGTTTTTCTAATTCCTTACGGTTTAAAAACGAATTCGAATACGGTCAAATGCGATTTTTTTAAAAAAGTTTGTCAAAATATGGCAAATAATATACCGTTGGATAGCTATCGAAAATGCGAAACTTAGTCATGTTGAACGTTTTCTCTACTTCGCAACCGTTTAAGAGTAATTTTGAATACGGCATGACGGATCCTGCTGATTTCTCGTGTGAAAAACAGAGTAGTCGTACTGATATATATGTATGTTTGTACTGAGCTATTTTTTGTAGAGTAATTTTGAATGGTTCCGAAAAAGGGTGCTTGTACTGATGCTTGCATGGGTTTGTACTAAGCGTGTTTTCACTAACTAGACTTTGCTCTGTTTTTTGGTAATATTTTACTCGTAAGTTTTCAACGGTTTACTGTATCGTCACCCCTGTACTTGTATGGTTTGTATCATCAAACTGAATGATATTTTATTCAAAAAGAAAATGTGTTTGTTTTGTTTCCTTTTTTTAACTCAACATTTTTTTTGACAACGTTGTTCTGAACTTCTCTCATTTTGTGACTTGTCGGGGGCAGCCTAGGTCCCAGGGGAGGCACGGCGGCGTACCAGAGGTAGGTGACGGGATCGCGCGTCTGCTTCATGGAGGGAGGCGGTGTCGGGGTCGCACGCCGGTGCTTGGTGGCGGCAGACCACGCGCACTGGTGCTTCATTGCGCATAGTTTTTTTCCTCAAACTTTATTGGCACCAAAATTTCTTTTCCGTGCCTCTCGAACTGATGCGAACTTTATTGGCACCAAATTTGTATACTTGAATTTCTATGTGTGTTTCCTTTTTAATTCAAACTGACAATTTCTTTTTATTCCAAACTGATTGCCATTTTTAACTCGTACTGATAAATATTTTTCCTAGTGATCTGCTTACCTCTCCTGGCTTTATCCCAAACTGGCGAATAAAAAAGAGCCAACCTGAAGTGACTCCTGTGAACTCTGAACTTTTCTGGAGCTTTTTGTTGAACTGAAGCATGCTTTGGAGCAAAACGAGATTGAGTAAATTGCGAGGAAGCTGAGCAACAGTCGACTGGAGATTCAACAAAACTATATCAATTGGAGATGTCACTGAACTCTAGGACGTTTGTACTGCAATAACTGAATCTATTGCCAATCTTAAACTTCCAGGTTCCATAGGCAAAGCTATAAATATGTAATAAATTCCTCCATTTTCACAAAATACCTGCAGTTCATACATGTAAGGTAATTGCAGTACAACTGCAAACACACAATATTTTTTGCAAACCAAAAGGTTGCAATTCACAAAATATAGTTTGCATTATAATAAATTCCAGATTTCACGATACAAAGTTCTTAGAACACTTGTATGTTCTAATTATACACAAAAGAGTTCAGTTAATAAGGACTCAACTGGAAAGTTCATCAATCCATGAAAAACATTCAATCGCATTTAGTTTAGTATGTTTGTGCAAATTACAATAGTATGTCAATTCACTAGAACAACCACATAGATCACTAGCTGTGTGTGCGACCCGGTTATAGTTGATACTACTGTGTGGTGACCAGTATATTCTCCGCTAAAAGAAGATTAACTAATTAAGTACTACAATGTCCTTAGTTATATTGTCTAAAGACTATACTATTCCTGTCCATCCATCTTGCAAAGTACGTACGCACATAAATATGTTGCTAGTGGGCTGTATGTATGTACGTATTTGTTGAGAATCTTAGTGGACACCTTCACATTCAGAGAACGGTACCCATCCATCCATCCATTCAAAGAACTACGCAAGCGGAGACGACGGCAAGATGCATCGCTGCACAACGATCACCTTCTCTCCGGGGAGGTCGCTTCACTTCATCTGGAAGAATAACTGAATAATGAGAACTTATAATATAGCAAATCGGTAGGTTAATAAGATTTTAGTAGAGCGGAATAGCAAGCGAGATGAAACCTGTTGTATTCGATGCATCCTGCTCACAATGACTGTAAACTCCATGGTACTTAATGTTCTACTGCCACCGTGGATTCAATCAACACAAATCTGTCAGACTCTCAGAATGATGATATGCACGGACCTAACTTGTTGTTCCTATCTTCCCATTAACAAAGTTTGATGGGCCTCCTGCTCCTATCGATGTACCCGCAGGCATCTCCGCTGCTGACTGAAGACATAGCTTAGGAATGAATCGACCCGAGGCTCGGCGACAATTAGCACAATTTGAACTTTCAATTCCCAACTTCCTTAAACTGCAACCCTATATTTTTTCTTCTTTTTTGTTCTTTGCTGCAACTTTCTGTTAACTCTTCTCCAGAGTACAACCAACAGGAGCACCACATCAGTCTTCTTTTCTCCGTTGACCATAGGCTAAACCAGAGGTTGTCTTGAGGGGCTTGTCATGTTTGTAGAAGCAACAAATGCATTTAGGTTCAGAGAACAAAACAATCTTCATTGTGATTTTCTGCGTACGGATAATCGCAAGCAACATAGTTGGACTGAAGCTCTAGAAATTTCAGAACTGATATGAAAAATTGTGCAGTCGGAGGTTATACTGTTGCTAGTTAGTAAAATGAATGGCAGCGGATGAACAAGGGACACACACTGTGCCAGGATGGCAACGAGGAAGCTGCTGGACCTTAGCATCTCCCTTCCTTCTCACTGTAAGTTCTTTGAACCTTGTACAGGGGCAGCGTTGTACTAGCACGGGAGGCGGCGGGGGCTGGCGGCTCTGTGTAGTCCGCAGCGAGCTTGGAGCAGGGAGGCGGCGCTCGACATGGCTGGGAGAAGCCAGGAGGAAGGGCAGTGGGCGGCGTCACGATGAGGCAGGTGGCGACCTGGGGGTTGGTGCGCTGGGGATGGGGACGGCAGGCGCGCTGCGGATGGGGGCGGCCGGCGATGGGGATGGTGGATGGGGCGCGGCCAGGGGCACGAGATGGTGGGGGATTGGGCAGCGACCGGAGCCGAGGGAGAAGGTGGGGCGTGGGGCGACGGCCGGAGCCGAGGGAGAAGGTGAGGTGTGGGGGACGGCCGGAGTCGGGGGTAGAAGGTGGGACACGGGGCGGCGGCCGGAGCCAGGGAGAAGGTGGGGTGCAAGGCGACGGCCGAAGCCAGGGAGAGGAGGTGGAGGCGGGGCGGCCACACCAGAGATGTCTCTTTTTTGGGAAACAGGAACGGGCTGTATATAGGGCGAGAGGGTAACAAAATAATATTCTGTTACTAGTAACAGAATAGCCCTGTCCTATATGTGTGTGTATATATATATATATATATATAAGCCATCCGCCCGGCTATTTGACATGCTCGGGGTTGGAGGCAGAGGAACATGCATAGTACAGGCTCAAGAAATAGGGAGTGCGGTCTACAAAAAGTTATTTTGGACCTCCTGTCGCACGTCTGCGCCGTCAGTCCTCGGTGGGGGGAATCCTTGATGGAAGTAGCCCCTTGGGTGAGTGTACGGATCCAGACTCTGATGGAGCCAGTTTCAGATGTTTATCCTGTTTGTTACCTGTTTTTAAAGGATAGCGAAGGAAGAGAATAAAAATAAGTAATAAAAGAAAGTTACTGGAGTGCTTGCAGGCTTGTCTGTATTGTGCTTCCGCCAATGCCCATGGTATCTTGAGTGCGTAATGATGTATGCACGGTACAAATTTTGTAGGTGTGTGGAGTGTGCGGCGGAAGCCGGGTTGCTATTTCCGTTCTAGGAGTAGATGACCCTCGGGTGGAGGTTGCTTCTGACCCCTGGTGTTTCGTTGGTGAACCTTTCCGTCATCCCTATCGCTTGGCGGCCTCCTCCCCCTGTGTTCGGCGTTGAGCTTGCTGGCCTGTTTAAAGACCCAACAGTTTTTGTTGGTATGATTAGCTGGTTTATCGGGGTGGCCATGAATCTGGCATGGTCGGCCCAATATCATGTCCAGGTTGGATGGTTCGTCTCGATTCGCCTTGAATGGCTTCTTCCGCTGACCGGGCTTGGGGTTGCTGAATCCGGCGTTGACCGCTGTGTCACCTGATCTTTCACTGTCATTGCGACTGTTGTTTTTTACTTCCTCATGGCTTGTCGTTGCCGTCTCGAATTTCGGAGGTGCCCTGATTGCTGGCGCTATTGCTTCTACGAGCGAGCCATCTGTCTTCTCCCGTGAAAAAGCGGGTCATCAGAGCAGTGAGGGCTGTCATGGATTTAGGTCCTTCTTGGTCGAGGTGGCGTGCACGCCATTCGTCCCGGACGCCGTGTCTGAAAGCCGCAAGGGCTTCCGCGTCTGGACAGTCGACGATTTGGTTCTTTTTAACTAAGAACTGAGTCCAGAGCTCCCTGGCTGATTCTCTAGGCTGTTGGATAGTTTGACTTTGGTCATCGGCATCCAGTGGCCGGGCATATGTTCCTCGGAAGTTATCGAGGAAGGCCTCTTCCAATTCTTCCCACCTGCCTATGGAATTTTCAGGCAGGCTATTTAACCAGTACCGAGCTGGCCCTTTTAGTTTTAGTGGGAGGTATTTAATGGCGTGGAGGTCGTCCCCACGGGCCATATGGATGTGGAGGATGAAATCTTCTATCCACACCGCGGGATCGGTTGCCCCGTCATATGATTCAATATTGATGGGTTTGAATCCTTCGGGGAATTCATGATCCATTACTTCATCACTGAAGCAAAGCGGGTGTGCGGCACCTCTATGCTGGGCCACACTGTGACATAACCCCTTTGCGGTTTTCGGCTCGGGCGTGGCGAGGTTTGACACGTCCTAATAGGTAGCCATCGTCGCGTGTCGAAGCATGCTTTCACGATACGTAGATCGGTCTTGCGTGTCCTGCTCTATTGTCCAAGTCTCTCTGCAGGTCGCCTGGGTAATCGTGACCTGCGTTGTTCCTGCCTTTAGGGTGAGGTGGGGCTGTTTGGTGTTCGGCTTGAGTTGCCTCTTTATCCAGACAGAGTTGCCGGTGACCTGCCGCATTGTGTGACGATGGTGTGGGCTCCAACGCCTCTTCATCGGACTGGTATAGCAATCTGTGCTTTGGGTAGCCTTTGGCGAGGCTACTAAGGTCGTATTCTTTGGCGACCAGGACTTCGGTCCATCTGTCATTGAGTAGGTCTTGGTCAGCTTAAAGCTGCTATTGCGTCTTTTTCAGGCTCCTTGTCGTAGCTATCAGCCTGCGCTTGAAGCGCTCCTATTCGAGGGGCTCTTCGGGTACGATGAAGTATTCGTCGCCGAGGCTTACCTCATCTTCAGAGAGCGGAAGGTAGTTGTCGTCCTCTGAACCGTCGCTGGGTAGGGCCTGTTCATCGGGGCTGGCTTACCCGTTTTCCTGTTCCTCCTGCTCGGATGTTGTTCCCATAGGGTCTTCATTGCTTCCGGCGCCGTCCGGAGTACTATTTTCTCCAGTGCCATTGTTACTGCGGCGTGACTTGGGGCGGCGTTTGGGGCGCCGAAACTTAGACTGTGACTCAGGAGTTTTAACTGGATCTCCCTTGTCTTTGCCGCAAGGCTTTTTAAGTGTATCGAGCATGTACACGTCATGTGAAGGGGTGGCCATCTCGCGCCTGATGACTGGCGAGTCTTGGCCTTGCTCCTTATCGGCATCATCGTCTATACTGTCAATGTGTGCGGGGCCAGGAGTTGGCATGTCGGTTAAGTCCTCGTTAGTGGCTATGAAGTGGGTGGTGGGTGGGAAGCGAAATTCTCCGTCATCAGCCCCTAGATTGAGCCGGACATAGTTCGGCTATGAGTCTCCCGTGAATGACAGGTTCTTTGAAGAGTTTAGCACATCGCCCAAAGGTGAGTGCTGAAAAACATCTGCAGCGCTGAATTCGAAGATCGATAACCGATCTAGCTCAGTGTCCGCGAGCGTACATGGTCCAAAACTTATAGCCGGAGACGAGTCCGGAGTTCCGTTGGTGCAGATATTGCAGGGTGTCGAGTCTGCGTGTGGCTCTAACACCGTGGACTCTGTGGCCTCGAATGGCACGATCTGCTCTGGTTCTAAGGCCATTGCAGCAACAGGAGCTATCTCCTGAATCTGGTCCGATGACAGGTTTGAGTCATGTTCATCGGGGCGAGGGGGAGCGATCGCTCTAGTCTCAAATCCCTTGAAGATCAAGTCTCAACGGATATCCGCCACATAGTTCAAGCTTCCAAATCTGACCTGATGGCCAGGGGCGTAGCTATCAATCTGCTCCAGATGGCCAAGCGAGTTGGCCCGCAGTATGAAGCCGCCGAATATGAAAATCTTTCCGGGAAGGAAGGTTTCTCCTTGGACAGCGTCACAATAGATGATCGGAGGGGCCATCGAAACTCTCATTGACGGCACAGTGGAACTCTCAATGAAAGCACCAATGTCGGTGTCAAAACCAGCGGATCTCGGGTAGGGGGTCCCGAACTGTGCGTCTAGGATCGATGGTAACAAGAGGCGGGGGACACGATGTTTACCCAGGTTCTGGCCCTCTCTATGGAGGTAATACCCTACGTCCTGCTTGATTGATCTTGATGAATACGAGTGTTACAAGAGTTGATCTACTACGAGATCGTAAAGGCTAAACCCTAGAAGCCTAGCCTGTATGACTATAGTAATGAGTATATCCTTTCCAATATATCGTAAAGGCTAAACCCTAGAAGTCAGTTACATAAGAAGGAATCTTCATAGTGGGTTGCCAAGCTTGCCTTCCACGCCAAGTAGAATCCAATCCGGACACGGGTATAGTCTTCGGCCTTCATGTCTTCCCAGCCCATCAGTCCGGCCCATGGATAACAGGTCGGACGCCCGAGGACCCCTTAGTCCAGGACTCCTTCACCGCCCCCTCCTTGTCCAATTCGGACTAGAGGGGGAGGGTCGCGTGGCTGCCCTGGCCGCCCCTCCTCTTCTCCCACTAGGGCCCATTAGGCCCAATATACTCCCCGGGGGTTCCGGTAATCCCCCGAAACTCCGGTATATGTCCGAAACCTCCCGAAACACTTTCGGTGTCCGAACATAGTTGTCCAATATATCGATCTTTACGTCTCGACCATTTCGTGACTCCTCTTCATGTCCGTGATCATATCCGGGTCTCCAAACTACCTTCGGTACATCAAAACACAAAAACTCATAATACCGATCGTCACAGAACTTTAAGCGTGCGGACCCTACGGGTTCGAGAACTATTTAGACATGACCGAGACACGTCTCCGGTCAATAACCAATAGAGGAACTTGGATGCTCATATTGGTTCCTACATATTCTACGAAGATCTTTATCGGTCAAACAGCATAACAACATACATTGTTCCCTTTGTCATCGGTATGTTACTTGCCCGAGATTTGATCATTGGTATCTCAATACCTAGTTCAATCCCGTTACCAGCAAGTCCCTTTAATCGTTCCGCAATGCATCATCCTATAACTAACTCATTAGTCACATTGCTTGCAAGACTTGTAGTGATGTGCATTACCTAGAGGGCCCAGAGGTACCTCTCCGACAATCGGAGTGACAAATCCTATTCTCGATCTATGCCAACTCAAGGAACACCATCGAAGACACCTGTAGAGCAACTTTATAATCACCCAGTTACGTTGTGGCGTTTGGTTGCACACAAAGTGTTCTTCCGGTAATCGGGAGTTGCATAATCGCATAGTCATAGGAACATGTATAAGTCATGAAGAAAGAAATAGCAGTAAACTAAATGATCAAGTGCTAAGCTAACGGAATGGGTCATGTCAATCACATCATTATCCTAATGATGTGATCCCATTAATCAAACGACAACTCATGTCTATGGCTAGGAAACTCAACCATCTTTGATCAACGAGCTAGTCAAGTAGAGGCATACTAGTGACACTATGTTTGTCTGTGTATTCACACATGTATTAAGTTTCCGGTTAATACAATTCTAGCATGAATAATAAACATTTATCATGATATGAGGAAATAAATAATAACTTTATTATTGCCTCTAGGGCATATTTCCTTCAGTCTCCCACTTGCACTAGAGTTAATAATCTAGATTACACAGTAATGATTCTAACACCCATGGAGCCTTGGTGTTGATCATGTTTTGCTCGTGAGAGAGGCTTAGTCAATGGGTCTGCAACATTCAGATCCGTATGTATCTTGCAAATCTCTATGTCTCCCACCTGGACTTGATCGCAGATGGAATTGACATGTTTCTTGATGTGTTTGGTTCTCTTGTGAAATCTGGATTCCTTTGCCAAGGCAATTGCACCAGTATTGTCACAAAAGATTTTCATTGGACCCGATGCACTAGGTATGACACCTAGATCGGATATGAAGTCCTTCATCTAGACTCCTTCATTTGCTGCTTCCGAAGCAGCTATGTACTCCGCTTCACACGTAGATTCCGCCACGACGCTTTGTTTAGAACTGCTCCAACTAACAGCTCCATCGTTCAATATAAACACGTATCCAGTTTGCGATTTAGAATCGTCTGGATCAGTGTCAAAGCTTGCATCGACGTAACCATTTAGGATGAGCTCTTCATCACCTCCATAAACGAGAAACATATCCTTAGTCCTTTTCAGGTATTTCAGGATGTTCTTGACCGTTGTCTAGTGATCCACTCCTCGATTACTTTGCTACCTCCCTACTAAACTAATAGCAAGGCACACATTAGGTCTGGTACACAGCATTGCATACATGATAGAGCCTATGGCTGAAGCATAGGGAACACTTTTCATTTTTCTCTCTATCTTCTTCAGTGGTCGGACATTGAGTCTTACTCAATTTAACACCTTGTAACACAGGCAAGAACCCTTTCTTTGCTTGATCCATTTTGAACTTATTCAAAACTTTATCAAGGTATGTGTTTTGTGAAAGTCCAATTAAGCGCCTTGATCTATCTCTATAGATCTTGATGCCCAATATATAAGTAGCTTCTCCGAGGTCTTTCATTGAAAAACTCTTATTCAAGTATCCTTTTATGCTATCCAGAAATTCTATATCATTTCCAATCAACAATATGTCATCCACATATAATATTAGAATTGCTACAGAGCTCCCACTCACTTTCTTGTAAATACAGGCTTCTCCAAAAGTCTGTATAAAACCATATGCTTTGATCACACTATCAAAATGTTTATTCCAACTTCGGGAGGCTTGCACCAGTCCATAAATGGATCGCTGGAGCTTGCACACTTTGTTAGCACCCTTTGGATCGACAAAACCTTCTGGTTGCATCATATACAACTCTTCTTCTAGAAATCCATTCAGGAATGCAGTTTTGACATCCATTTGCCAAATTTAATATTCAAAAAATGCGGCAATTGCTAACATGATTCGGACAGACTTAAGAATCGCTACAGATGAGAAAGTCTCATCGTAGTTAACCCCTTGAACTTGTCGAAAACCTTTCGCAACAAGTCAGCTTTGTAGACAGTAACATTACCGTCAGCGTCGGTCTTCTTCTTGAAGATCCATTTATTCTCGATGGCTTGCCAATCATCGGGCAAGTCAACCAAAGTCCACAATTTGTTCTCATACATGGATCCCATCTCATATTGCATGGCCTCAAGCTATTTTGCGGAATCTGGGCTCACCATCGCTTCTTCATAGATCGTAGGTTCACCATGGTCAAGTAACATGACTTCTAGAACAGGATTACCGTACCACTTTGGTGCGGATCTTACTCTGGTTGACCTACGAGGTTCGATAGTAACTTGATCTGAAGTTTCATGATCATCATCATTAGTTTCCTCACTAATTGGTGTAGGTGTCACAGGAACCGGTTTCTGTGATGAACTACTTTCCAATAAGGGAGCAGGTATAGTTACCTCATCAAGTTCTACTTTCCTCCCACTCACTTCTTTCGAGAGAAACTCCTTCTCTAAAAAGGATCCATTCTTAGCAACAAATGTCTTGCCTTCGGATCTGTGATAGAAGGTGTACCCAATAGTTTCCTTTGGGTATCCTATGAAGACACATTTCTCCGATTTGGGTTCGATCTTATCAGGTTGAAGTTTTTTCACATAAGCATCGCAACCCCAAACTTTAAGAAACGACAACTTTGGTTTCTTGCCAGACCACAGTTCATAAGGCGTCGTCTCAACGGATTTCGATGGTGCCCTATTTAACATGAATGCAGCCATCTCTAAAGCATAACCCCAAAACAACAGCGGTAAATCAGTAAGAGACATCATAGATCGCACCATATCTAGTGAAGTACGATTACGACGTTCGGACACACCATTACGATGTGGTGTTCCGGGTGGCGTGAGTTGCGAAACTATTCCGCATTGTTTCAAATGTAGACCAAACTTGTAACTGAAATATTCTCCTCCATGATCAGATCGTAGAAACTTTATTTTCTTGTTACGATGATTTTCCACTTCACTCTGAAATTCTTTGAACTTTTCAAATGTTTCAGATTTATGTTTCATTAAGTAGATATACCCATATCTGCTCAAATCATCTGTGAAGGTGAGAAAATAACGATGTCCGGTGCGAGCCTCAATATTCATTGGACCACATACATCAGTATGTATGATTTCCAATAAATCTATTGCTCGCTCCATTGTTTCCGAGAACGGCGTTTTAGTCATCTTGCCCATGAGGCATGGCTCGCTAGTACCAAGTGATTCATAATCAAGTGGTTCCAGAAGTCCATCAGTATGGAGTTTCTTCATGTGCTTTACACCAATATGACCTAAACGGCAGTGCCACAAATAAGTTGCACTATCATTATCAACTCTGCATCTTTTGGCTTCAACATTATGAATGTGTATTACTACTATCGAGATTCAACACAACTAGACCACTCTTCAAGGGTGCATGACCATAAAAGATATTACTCATATAAATAGAATAACCATTATTCTCAGATTTAAATGAATAACCGTCTCGCATCAAACAAGATCCAGATATAATGTTCATGCTTAACGCTAGCAGCAAATAACAATTATTTAGGTCTAAAATTAATCCTGAAGGTAGATGTAGAGGTAGCGTGCCGACGGCGATCACATCGACTTTGGAACCATTTCCCACACGCATCGTCACCTCATCCTTAGCTAATCTTCGCTCAATATGTAGTCCTTGTTTCGAGTTGCAAATATTAGCAACACAACCAGTATCAAATACCCAGGTGCTACTGCGAGCTCTAGCAAGGTACACATCAATAACATGTATATCACATATACCTTTGTTCACCTTGCCATCCTTCTTATCCGCCAAATACTTGGGCCAGTTCCGCTTCCAGTGACCAGTCAGTTTGCAATAGAAGCACTCAGTCTCAGGCTTAGGTCCAGACTTGGGTTTCTTCTCCTGAGCAGCAACTTGTTTGCTGTTCTTTTTGAAGTTCCCCTTCTTCTTCCCTTTACCCTTTTTCTTGAAACTGGTGGTCTTGTTGACCATCAACACATGATGCTCCTTCTTGATTTCTACCTCCGCAGCCTTTAGCATTGCGAAGAGCTCGGGAATTGTCTTATCCATCCCTTGCATATTATAGTTCATCACGAAGCTCTTGTAGCTTGGTGGCAGTGATTGAAAAATTCTGTCAATGACACTATCATCCGGAAGATTAACTCCCAGTTGAATCAAGTGATTGCAGTACCCAGACATTCTGAGTATATGTTCACTGATAGAACTATTCTCCTCCATCTTGCAGCTGTAGAACTTGTTGGAGACTTCATATCTCTTAATCCGGGCATTTGCTTGAAATATTAACTTCAACTCCCGGAACATCTCATATGCTCCATGATGCTCAAAACGTCGTTGATGTCCCGGTTCAAAGCAGTAAAGCATGGCACATTGAACTATCGAGTAGTCATCAATGCGCGACTGCCAGGCATTCACAATGTCTGCAGTTGCCGGCGCAGGTGGTACACCTAGCGGTGCTTCCAGGATGTAGTTCTTCTATGCATCAATGAGGATAATCCTCAAGTTACGGACCCAGTCCGTGTAATTGCTACCATCATCTTTCAACTTTGCTTTCTCAAGGAACGCATTAAAATTCAACGGAACAACAGCATGGGCCATCTATCTACAACAACATAGACAAGCAAAATACTATCAGGTACTAAGTTCATGATAAATTTAAGTTCAATTAATCATATTACTTAGGAACTCCCACTTAGATAAACATCCCTCTAATCATCTAAGTGATCATGTGATCCAAATCAACTAAACCATAACCGATCATCATGTGAAATGGAGTAGTTTTCAATGGTGAACATCACTATGTTGATCATATCTACTATATGATTCACGTTCGACCTTTCGGTCTCAGTGTTTCGAGGCCATATCTGTATATGCTAGGCTCGTCAAGTTTAACCTGAGTATTCTGCGTGTGCAAAACTGGCTTGCACCCGTTGTACAAGAACGTTGATCTTATCACACCCGATCATCACGTGGTGTCTTGGCACGACAAGCTTTTGCAATGGTGCATACTCAGGGAGAACACTTATACCTTGAGATCATCTTATAATGCTACCGTCAATCAAAGCAGAATAAGATGCATAAAGGATAAACATCACATGCAATCAATATAAGTGATATCATATAGCCATCATCATCTTGTGCCTTTGATCTCCATCTCCAAAGCACCGTCATGATCACCATCATTACCGGTGCGACACCTTGGTCTCCATCGTAGCATCGTTGTCGTCTCTCCAACTATTGCTTCTACGACTATTGCTACCGCTTAGTGATAAAGTAAAGCAATTACATGGCGATTGCATTTCATACAATAAAGTGACAACCATATGGCTCCTGCCAGTTGCTGATAACTCCGTTACAAAACATGATCCTCTCATACAATAAAATATAGCACCATGCCTTGACCAAATCACATCACAACATGCCCTGCAAAAACAAGTTAGACGTCCTCTACTTTGTTGTTGCAAGTTTTACGTGGCTGCTACGGGCCGAGCAAGAGCCGTTCTTACCAATGCATCAAAACCACAATGATAGTTCATCAAGTTAGTGATGTTTTAACCTTCAACAAGGACCGGGCGTAGTCACACTCGATTCAACTAAAGCTGGAGAAACTGACACCCGCCAGCCATCTGTGTGCAAAGCACGTCAGTAGAACCAGTCTCACGTAAGCGTACGCGTAATGTTGGTTCAGGCTGCTTCATCCAACAATACCGCTGAACCAAAGTATGAGATGATGGTAACCATTATGACTTGTATCGCCCACAACTCACTTGTGTTCTACTCGTGCATATAACATCTATGCATAAACCTGGCTCGGATGCCACTGTTGGGGAACGTAGTAATTTCAAAAAAATTCCTACACACATGCAAGATCATGGTGATGCATAGCAACGAGAGGGGAGAGTGTCATCCACATACCCTCGTAGATCGTAAGTGGAAGCATTATGATAACGCGGTTGATGTAGTCGTACGTCTTCACGATCGACCGATCCTCAGTACCGAACATACGGCACCTCTTCGTTCAGCACACGTTCAGCTCGGTGACGTCCCGCGAACTCACGATCTAGTAGAGCTTCTGGGAAGAGCTTCATCAGCACGACGGCGTGGTGACGGTGTTGATAAAGATGCCGACGCAGGGCTTCGCCTAAGCACGCTATGATATGACCGAGGTGGATTATGGTGGTGGGGGGCACCGCACACGGCTAAGAGATCAATGATCAATTGTTGTCTCCAAGGGGTGCCCCCTCCCCGTATATAAAGGAGTGGAGGAGGGGGAGGGGCCGGCCTCCTATGGCACGCCCCATGAGGAATCCTACTCCCACCGGTAGTAGGACTCCCCCCTTCCAAGTAGGAGTAGGAGAGGAGAAGCAAGGGAGAGAAGGAGAAGAGGAAAGGACCCCCTCCTTGTCCAATTCGGACTAGAGGGGGAGGGGGCGCGCGGCTGCCCTGGCCGCCCTCCTCTACTCCCACTAGGGCCCATTAGGCCCAATATACTCCCTGGGGGGTTCCGGTAACCCCCGGTACTCTGGTATATGTCTGAAACCTCCCGAAACACTTCTGGTGTCAGAACATAGTCGTCCAATATATCGATCTTTATGTCTCGACCATTTCGGGACTCCTCGTCATGTCCATGATCATATCTGGGACTCCTAACTACCTTCGGTACATCACAAAACAAAAACTCATAATACCGATCGTCACAGAATTTTAAGCGTGCGGACCCTACGGGTTCAAGAACTATGTAGACATGACACAGACACGTCTCCAATCAATAACCAATAGCAGAACCTGGATGCTCATATTGGTTCCTACATATTCTACAAAGATCTTTATCCGTCAAACCGCATAACAACATACATTGTTCCCTTTGTCATCGGTATGTTACTTGCCCGAGATTCGATCATCGGTATCTCAATACCTAGTTCAATCTCGTTACCGGCAAGTCTCTTTAATCATTCCGCAATGCATCATCCCGTAACTAACTCATTAGTCACATTGTTTGCAAGGCTTGTAGTGATGTTCATTACTGAGAGGGCCCAGAGATACCTCTCCGACAATCAGAGTGAAAAATCCTATTCTCGATCTATTCCAACTCAACAAACACCATCGGGGCACCTGTAGAGCACCTTTATAATCACGCAGTTACGTTGTGACGTTTGGTAGCACACAAAGTGTTCTTCCGGTAATCGGGAGTTGCATAATCTCATAGTCATACGAACATGTATAAGTCATGAAGAAAGCAATAGCAGTAAACTAAATGATCAAGTGCTAAGCTAATGGAATGGGTCATATCAATCACATCATTCTCCTAATGATGTGATCCCGTTAATCAAATGACAACTCATGTCTATGGCTAGTAAACTCAACCATCTTTGATCAACGAGCTAGTCAAGTAGAGGCATACTACTGACACTATGTTTGTCTATGTATTCACACATGTATTAAGTTTCCGGTTAATACAATTCTAGCATGAATAATAAACATTTATCATGATACGAGGAAATAAATAATAACTTTATTATTGCCTCTAGGGCATATTTCCTTCAAGAAGATAATATGACTTCTTCAAAACAGAGGAAATAATGGACATTTAATTTGAATAAAAGTATTCATTTATTTGAATTTTGTTTGAGATTTTATTTGGTTAAATTAGGGAAAAATTGCATTTTTAAAAATTGCATCTTAGCCCAGAAAAATGTTCACGTTGTCCTGAATATTAGTAGAGGACCGTGAAAATTATTTTTGGGATTCTAGGATTTTTATTTATTTTATTTTGGATTTTTTTCCTTTTCGGCGAAATTATTTAAAAAAAAGTTTCGGACCAACTGGGCCGAAGCCCAGCCAGCCCAGGCCGTCGCCGCCTTCCCGAGCCACCGCCGGAGTCCGCCTCCACCACGCCGCGTCGCCGCCGCCGTGTCCGAGCGGGATACCGCTCGGTGCCCCCTCCTCCAAGCCGCCTCACCCCTTCCCAACCCTTTATAAGGCCGAGGCCATGGCCCCCTCTCTCCCAAGCCACCGCCCCAAGCCGACCGCGCTGCCGCTGCCGCTTGCACCGCTGTCGCCCACTGCCACGCCGCACCGCACCGCTCCCCGCCGCCGTAGCTGCCGCCTTGCTGCCTTGCCGGAGCCGCCGTCCCGCCTCGCCGACCTCGCCGGAGAACACCGTCGACATCGCCGGCTGAACCCCCGAGAATCGGTAAAAACCGGTTGGCTTTCTACGGTTTTTCTTTTGTTTTTTTATTAGAACGGTTTTATTTATTTTTATTCTAACGAATAAATTCGTTCGTTAGTCTTTGTTACAGGAGGTTCGTCCGATAGATTTTTCATTTTAGTTCTATTTTCGGCCAGGGACCTATCTGCAAATAGTTTTCTTATAGATTAGTCCTTGATCTTCAAACCCTCACTATTTTTTTCTCGTTTATCCAAATCCAGTGAAACCAACGCCAAAATCTTCGTCTTGTTCCGCTCTGTCCAGATAATCACCTTGAACATGATTTTGAAAATTTAAAATTTGGTTTCAAGCAGATTTGAATTCGAACTTCTTTTGATCGTGGTTTGAGTTTCGTAACTCTGATTCTTTCTGCAAATCGAAGCTCTTCACTTGAACTTTCAGTTTAGATCTTTTCTTTTGGTTTTATCTTTGCATCTTATGCTTGAGTTCTTATGTATGCTATTGTTTGTTCACGATAGAGTTTCCGGAGTGCAATGCTTGCTACTACGAATCTGTAGGGTTTTCTGATCGTCAGCAAGGCAAGTAACACTTTGATCATATCCCTTTATTACCCAGTTTTTATGCATTAGATTCAATCTTCAAACATTGCATGAGTAGGTTTTGATGACATGTGGGTATTGGGAAGTAGTTGATGAGGTAGGAACCTATTGTCTTATATTTAAACCCCGGGTATTAGTGCGTTATGATTGCACTAATTTGCTATGCTCCTAGACGTGGATTGGTTTGTGATATTCAAGAAAGATGTCACAGTTATTTATGTCTAAGGGAAACTTAAGGTGGCTACTTTAATACACAACTGGGTGGATTGGTTGCAGGCACCTAGGGAATCCAGTGTTGTCCTAGGAGATCTTGGGGTACCCGTGTGATCATCCTATGGAATGCCACCCAGGCTCAAAGGGATCATTAGATTATTCATGATAGAAACTTTCGTGTGCAGCCACAAGCCATTATGGGTTCTGGCATAGTTGAGTAGGTTGTGGGAATCCTTTCCATGATGGGCTAGCAGATGTAGGGGAATTGTAGGTGTATCGGCCTATCTATCGGTTAAGGTAACCTCTTCGGAAAGACTGTGTCTCGGTCATCTGTTTCTTAAACATCATGCAGTGCGAGAAATAAAATGGAGGAGATCGAGTCTTGTGGGGAAAAGTGCGCAAACCTCTGCAGAGTGTATAAACTAATTATGGTTAGCCGTCTCCCCGGTTATGGACATCTTGAGTATCTGGTACTGGAATTATCATGTTGATCTCATCACTCTTCTTAATGAATTTGTCGGGTTATTAAATGTTAATTTGGGATTGAGTTGGGGGTACCTTCTCAATAATTTCATCAAACTTTGTAGTTAAATAAAATATATTCCTTTGTTGTAGGGAAACATTAGCTTTATGCAAATGATAACCGTAGAGCCTCCACCAGCCAAATATGCACGTAGTGATAGCTGTTATTTGTTCATTGCTCTATGGTGTTATCTTGCCAGCATATTCCATGTGCTAACCTACATGGTTGGAATGTATCATGTTGTAGAATTTTTAGACGAAGAGTAACGGGCGATAGGTCGTTTTCATGCACTCAGTATTGCAGTGGAGTTGGATGGACTCATTTATCTTCGAAGCTTCCGCAGTTCTCTTATTTAGATGGCCTTAAGCCATATTATTGTAATAAGTACTCTTTTTGAGACACTCGTGTAATAAGTGTGTGATTGAACTCTACAATAAATCCTCGAGTATTGTATGTGTCAGCAATACCGATCCAAAGATGACACTTAAGCACAGAGACTTCAATCCATTCGGGTCGGGTCGCTACACAAGTGGCACATCATCACTATCAAGCAAGGTACTAGCATCATCATAAGCATCATTCATAGTAGAAGTAGCATCATCAAGAACTTGCGACATATTAGAATTAATAGCATGTGGTGGTGTTGCAAGTTTACTCATAACAAAAGGTGAATCTAAAGCAGAACTGGATGGCAGTTTCTTACCTCCCCTCATACTTGAGGGAAATATTTTAGTCTTAGGATCCTTGGCAACGGCGCCAAAAAAATGTCTTGATAACCCACAAGTATAGGGGATCGCAACAGTTTTCGAGGGTAGAGTATTCAACCCAAATTTATAGATTCGACACAAGGGGAGCCAAAGAATATTTGAAGGTATCAGCAGTTGAGTTGTCAATTCAACCGCACCTGGAGATTAAATATCTGCAGCAAAGTGATCAGTAGCAAAGTAGTTTGATAGTTTTGATAGTAGTGACAGCAACAATAGTATCAGTGACAGTGATAGCAGTATTTTTGTAGCAAGTGTAATAGTGATGATAGTAGTAGTAACTTAGCAGAAACAATATGGGAAAATTCGTAGGCATTGGATCGGTGACTTGTTGGATGATATTCATCATGTGACAGTTATAACCTAGGCGATTCGGCACTAGCTCCAGTTCATCGATATAATGTAGGCATGTATTCCATAAATAGTCATACATGCTTTATTAAAAAAACTTGCATGACATCTTTTGTCCTACCCTCCCGTGGCAGCGGGTTCCATAATGGAAACTAAGGGATATTAAGGCCTCCTTTTAATAGAGAACTCGAAAAAAGCATTAACACATAGTGAATACATGAACTCCTCAAACTATGGTCATCACTGGGAGTGGGCCTAGTTGTTATCACTCCGGGGTTGCCGAATCATAACACATAGTAGGTGACTATAGCTTGCAAGATCGGCTCTATAACATGGATATAATGATGATAACATAAACAGTCCAGATCTGAAATCATGGCACACAGGCCTAAAGTGGCAAGCATTAAGCATGGCAAAGTCATAGCAACATCAATCTAAGAACATAGTGGATACTAGGGATCAAGCCCTAACAAAACTAACTCGATTACATGATGAATCTCATCCAACTACTCACCGACCAGTGAGCCTAGGAAGGAATTACTCACTCCCGATGGGGAGCATCATGGAATTGGCAATGGAGAAGGGTTGGTGATGATGAAGAACGAAGATCCCCCTCTCCGGAGCCCCAAACGGACTCCGGATCGGCCCTCCTGAGGAAGAACAGGGCTTGGGCTCCGTCTCGTGGATCGCGATAATTCTTTCTCCCTGATTTTTTTCTCCAAAAATAGGATTTATAGCGTCGGAATCAGGATCCGCGAGGCCACCAGGTGGGGACAACCCACCTGGGCACGCCAGGAGAGGGGCGCGCCCTGGTGGGTTGTGCCCACCTAGGTGCCCCTCTCTGGTAGGTCTTGGCTCCAGAAATTCTCTTTTATTGTATAAAAATTCCTTGCAAAGTTTTGTTCCATTCCGAGAACTTTTATTTTTGCACAAAAACAACACCATGGTAGTTCTGCCGAAAACAGTGTCAGTCTGGGGTTAGTTTCACTCAAATCATGCAAATTAGAGTCCAAAACAAGAGGAAAAGCATTATGAAATGTAGATACATTGGAGACGTATCAGTGCACTACAACGAAGCAAAGCCTAGCAAAGTATGCTTGATGGTTCTCCTGAGCCATCTTTCTTCAGTTGAAAGGACGCGGAACTCCATGGCTCGACCCATCCTCATAATAATGTAATTAGCAATGGCCATCTGCGTCTTAATGTTGCAAGTATTCTTCTGACCCCAAGTCTGAAGGGCGGTCGCAGTGTTACGTAGTAAGGTGTCTAGCCTCTTGAAGGGGTCAACAATGTGGTCATCACGCACACAAGCATCGCAGATCGTCTACTCAAACCTATCCAGCTTTAGCCAATACATCTCAAAGCGAAACTTTTTCTTCACGCAAAAAGGGGCGGAGTTGGTTAAGTGTAGGAGGGTATGGCTCAAAATGTTTGTAGAGAGAGCTTGCAACAACACATCCGGGTAATTTAGATCCCAATCCACCGAAAAAAGCACACGATCAATTTTTGTTAGCACCGGCTGCTCCCTTTCGTTCGACCACGTAAAATGCCTCCCATGCATGTAAGGTTCCTTCAACTCGCAATCATCCACAAAATATTTGAATCTTCTCATAATCCTCTGGTTCAGATTGTTATTTCTCTTCTCATCCACCCGTAGGATCATATTAAAGTCCCTGAGCAGCATCCAAGGCCCCGAGCAAATAACACGCCTATTGTGTAACTCAACTAGAAACTGCATCTTCGCATCATCCCCTTGCGGTCCATAAACCACTGTCACCCACCATGTCGACCCTTCCTTAATGTGCACCAGCCCCGTAAGGGAATGAGTATCCATGGCCATGTTATCCACCTCCAACACTGTCGTATCCCACCCCAAAAGAATCCCACCACATGTGTCAGATGCCGGTAAGTAGGCGAAGCCATCATAAGATGGCCCCAAACATTGCAGGGCAATAAAAGGATCAATTACATCAAGTTTCATTTCTTGCAAGCACACTAGGTTCACTTTGGCTTCCACCACAAACTCCCTTACCGCATTCCTCTTCGCTGGGTTATTCAACCCCCTCACGTTCCAACATAGCACCTTTGGATTCCAATCCATAGTTACCAAAAGACCTCCCCCACCCACCTCCAATGCGGGCACTTATGCCGCCACTACTGCAGGATACTGCTAACGCGACACTATGATCAGAGACCCTTTGCCGAAACTATGTGCGACGCAAAAATCACAAACGGTGGTGTAAAAACCATCAAAAAGGTGCAAAACGTTTGCGATGGCGGAGCCATCAAACACGGTTCAGATTTTAGTTGTGTGTTCGATGTAGGGCGCATGGTTAATCCATTCAAATTGTTGGCGACAAGGCAGAACAACAGAAATG
Source organism: Triticum dicoccoides (assembly GCF_002162155.2). Classification (NCBI taxonomy): domain Eukaryota; kingdom Viridiplantae; phylum Streptophyta; class Magnoliopsida; order Poales; family Poaceae; genus Triticum; species Triticum dicoccoides. The sequence continues at coordinate 483,661,858 of NC_041382.1, read as the reverse complement.
TGCAGCCACATCAATGTGCGTGGGATGCAGGACACATGGTTAATCCATTCGAACTGTTTGCGATGAGGTAGAACAACAGAAACGGGCAGCCATATCACACTACTAGGGAAAAGGCTAGCAACAGCGCGGGTTTTAGGTGTATCAGTAGCGCGGGTACATGCGCTACTAATAAGGCGCTACAGCTAACACGTAGCAGTAGCGCGTGCTCATAAGCGCTACTGCTACACAAGTGTAGCAGCAGCGCTCCTAGTGGAAGCTCGCTACTGCTAATAGCTATAGCGTCCTTCTCCTGTACGCGCTACTGCTACTACCACGTTGCTGCTAACTTTTCTCCACTCGCTACTGCTAATTTTAGTAAAAAAAATCTGGCATATTTGTTTTGTATTTGAACAGGCTTTATAGAATAATCTTTAGCACATACAAATGTCATCATGATACACATACAAATGCCTGTGAGACCACAAATGTAATCATAGCATATACATACAAATAGTCTCATCATAATCATCATCCAACACAAAGTGGTATCTTGTCATCATCTTGAAAATAACGATACATGCAAGTCTCGAATACTTGCAACTACAACGTCATCCATCTAAACAAAGGTATACGCGAGAAGAGCTATCACTATGAGTGAGAGAGGAACTATGCAGTACATGAGGTGGCAGTTACGAGTCCTCTCTCACGCTAGCGTGAACCTCAAGTAACTAGCTTCTCCTTCTTGTCTGCTTTTGAAGCCTTTATGGCTGGCGCCCGAGAACCCATTCACTTGCATCTGACACTGATGCCACTCGTTGTACACCCCCGGAACCTTCCCTTTGTACACGACATAGCACTTCCATCTCGCCATCAAGAAACTAGGTACCTGTTAGAGATGCATGTTCATGAAGAGGATGTACAATCATATATATGCAACAAAATATACTAGAGCAACACCAAAAAAGAAAGGGTTAGCAACTAGATGCATCATACAGTACGCAAATTAATTAACTAGAGGTACGCATGTCATCATACGCAAACTAACAAAGTAGCGTTACGCAAGTTCGGCAGGAACCGTGGACATCACAAAGTTTCATTGCTACAAAAAGTATACAAGTTCAACCGACACATATCATCATCATCGGCATCATAAATCACTAGAGGTTCCATCCTTCCATATCATCGAGGATGGACCCTAGCTTCTTGAACATCGTGAGGTCTAGACGTTGCATGCCTATGCGAGTTCGGACGTCAGCTTGCGATATAGGGCCGTGGTGGAACATCCCCTTCTCATCGACGACTTCTTTCATGATGATCGTCGCAATGTCGCTTTGGATGCGAAAGAAGTCATCTCTAAGTTTATAATCCGCTTCTCCATGCGATTCTAGCCACTTGTGCATATGATCATCATTTCTGCTTCTCATGCGAAGCTTTTGGTGATCCGTGTTGAACTGAATCATGAGATGGACGATGTAGAATCCATCCTTCTTGCTTGGTTTTGGGACATGGATGCAGGAGAAGTTAGTTTTATGCGCGAAACCCATCTTCTTGTTCCTTTGTTTCCTGATCTGCATGTGGCCACCTCTAATGCTGAAGCCTTGGAGAGCATCATCTAGAATATTCGTTATGTGGATGTAGTCTTTTTTCTCATAGTCTCTGGAAGGGTCAAAATACATGGCATGGGAGACTTGCGGGTAAAGAACGATAAGGACGGCACGCCCGTTGCTGCGGAGAAAAGACACCTCAAATTATTCCCCATAAAGAGAGAAGGAAGATTGAAATGTATGAAAGGGTTGTCCGGAACTGACTTACTTTGGATGATAAGGCACGAGGACAATTTCCCGGTCCTTATTCTGTACCATGAAGTTTTGGAGGTACTCCCTAGCGGTTTCACGCTCAAAGTCACCGAGACTCAAGAAAGACTCGTGCATGTAGTACGGATCCGCCACACAGATTTGCGAGACTTCTTCACTCTTCATGACGGAGCTCATATGTAGCGCAAAAAGGCGGACGATTGTAAAATCGAGCCGCCTTGTCAGAAACATCTCAAAGATATGGTCAAACTGCAGGAAGAACACCTCTGCGGGCTGTGTCTCGATGTAGCACTTCCTCTCAAGCACACGAGCCGGGTATGTCAGATATCCTGGATCCTTTGAGGCTAGTAGGCTTTTCTCAGTCAACAGCACATGGTCATGCAGTCTCCTGAGATCCCCTGATAGTGCCTCCAGCAGTTTCGGCAGTAGCATCGGCTCGCCCATGAGATGGAACATGGCCGCACCTTTCACGGGTACACGCTCTTCAGAATGCATCGTCTGGCTGCTATGTGCTCTGGCTTGTTTGGAGGCAGCTATCTTCCCTGATCTCTTTCTCTCCTTTTTCTTGGGCACACATTCTAGACCCTTCCTTAACCCCTGCCCCAGTGTTCCCGGGCTAAGTACTGTACGACCCTCACGCCCGTCTAGTTGAGCATGTGTTGAGGCGGCATCTTCAGGTGTGTCCTGTGAGGATTTCATGAAGACGGACTTTTTGCAATCCCTGCTACGACCTTCCTGCCCGGACATATCATCCATATCCTCATTAGCAAGCTGATAGCCTGATTCGTCATATGGTTGACTCATCAATTCTATGTCACAGTCATACGCGTTTGTATTGAGGAAATCCATAGGGTCGACCTCCGTCTCATCATCCATTCTCTGTTCTACAGGACAAATTACATCAGTCAGTACTATTGCACCCCCTCCATCATGTCGTCCACCGCTCTCACCCGGCACTACAGGAGCTGGTAATTGCGTAGGTGGGGTGGTGGTCTCCGCACATGCTTGTTGATGTGTGGTTATTGGTGTGCTCTCGGCCGGCTCCAGACGAATAAGATTCTTCGGCCATAGCAGCACCCAACCCTTGCAGCTTCCAATCCGCGGTGGGGTCTCGTCGTCCACTCCCACATGCTGTACTGGAGGAGGCAAATCCTCATGCCCCGATTTCACACTGGACAAGCTAACCCTGAAGTGCCCAGCGGGGATCTGCTGGTTGTGGAACGTGGGTTGCAAGGGGTCCATTATCATCCCCTTTCCCACGTCCACCTTCTGGCCTTTGATCAAGTAGAGTATGGTGCACGGGGTTTCTTTCGCCTGCAAACACATATGTCTGTGGCGTAAAACATCCGATAGGCAACAGAAATGGAATATTATATATATATATGTTGGTGTGACATGTAATTACCGTGATGGTGTCGAGCTCAGCCAAAGACGAAGGCCCACTGAGCACGCCAGAGACTGAGGACGGGCTGCTATGAGCAGGAGCGGCTGCGAGAGGAGGCCCGGTTGCGTGGGCAAGTGATGGTGCGATGGTGTTGTTGTTCATGGAGTTGCTCCCGACGAAACTGGGCAACGGGAAATCATGTACCGTCTTGTCTGGATTTTCCTTCGTCCAGTTGATGATAAATGGAACCAAGTTAGTAGCAAAATCATTTACCAAAACATGAATCAACATTCCAGCGTAACATAGGCCACTCGGATCATTTACCAAGACATGACATGTCCAAAACATGACATATCCACATATCACATGTCTAGTTCAAATTTGCATATAAATTCAGCTAATTTTGAAACCTATCTAAATTCATAACTAAATAGATAACCTAATTAACATAACTAAAACCTAAGTAAATTAATCGAAGAACCCTAGCTAGCAGAGAGAGAGGGGGGGTGGTTTATAGAGGGTGCAGGGGTGAGAAGGCAGGCCCGATGACGACCGAGGTTGGGAGGGGAGGAAGCAGAGGAGGGAGGCGAGGGCCGACGGGTCGGGGGCGAGCGCGCCGGGGTCGGGGGCGAGCGCCGGCGCCGGGGGCGAGCGCCTGGGTCGGGGGCGAGCGCCGGGGCCGGGTCGGGCGCGGCGGTGCGACGGGGCGAAGAGAGTGGGGATTTGGGGGAAAAGAGGCGGGATGAAGCAGGGAGAGTGAGAATTTTGGGTTAAGTGGACGTAGCAGTAGAGCATTTAGACAAAACACGCTACTACTATTAAAGGCAGCTATAGCGGTTTTATACAAAAACTGCTACTTCTACCTTGACTAGCTGTAGCTCTTTTTCAGTAAAGCGCTACTGCTATAACCAGTTTCCCTTTTTCTTTTCCTTTATTTTTCTCACTTTTCTTTTTTTTCGAGAGCAGTGAATGAAGGGAAGGCGATATATATTGCATCATTTCATGGTTAAATATGTATGCAAAATAGGAACATATATATTACATCATTGGACCCATGCATAATAATGGCTAAGTGTGTATACAAAATAGGAACATATATATATATATTACGACCGATTCCTCAGCGCTGACGTTTTCGTTTTTGAGTCAGCTTCTTTCCCTTCTTGTTCGTTGAGGAATAATTGAGCCCCTCATTGTGACTTTGCCTTTTCCATGGAGTACGATTTTTCTTAGGTAATGTAGTATTGATTCTTCTTTTGATGTATACTTCATCATCATCGTCATCTTCCCTCATTGGGTTGCCGTACTGATCATAGTCTTCCTCATTGGCGACTCCATCCATTCCAATGATGTTCCTTTTGCCTCTCCTCACGACAATACGACTGGGATTGCATGGGTCGGTTATGAAGAAGCATTGTGTCACGTGCTTAGCGTGTACCCATGGCTCGTTTTTTGCGATAGCGTTCACGGTAGCGCTCTTGGCGCCGGGTATAGTCATGGTAGTGAAAATCCGGGTTTCTCTTTCGACATTCTTAGCCCATATGACACGGAACATCGTCGTGTTATGCAGTCCAGAGTAGTCAAGCTCCCAGATCTCCTCGACCCTTCCATAAAATCGTTTAGTTGCACCGTTGTCGCTGCCGGTCATGCATTCCATTGTCACCCTTGAGTTCTGATCATCACTGTCCATATCTTTGGCCTCCGTGTAGAACGTGTATCCGTTGATATCATATGCCTGATAGGTTACGAGGTTGGGCGAGGGGCCATGTGCTAAGGCGTATATGAGCAATCCATCCTTAGAGCCCTCCTCCGGGGGATTAGCAATAATATGCTCTTTGAACCAATGCAGGAAAGTGGAGTTGTGCTCTCTAGTAACTTCGGCATCTGTCTTGCATACCCCCCGGAACGATACTTCTTTGCGATAATTTCTTTGTGCAGTGCCACGAAAGGATCTACCTCGGCTAGATGTTGTAGCACTACCAAGTTTGCTCTGTCAAAGTCGTTGCGTCGATCTGAGTATGCCACGTGCAATTCCCTGCTACCGTTGCAGTGACCTTCTCCTTCGAGCCTCCCATCGTGCTTGTTAACGGGCAAACCAACACTAACACCAGGCGGCTGGTCTGTGCCATATAGAAAATTCTCACAGAAAGAGATGCACTCTTGTGTCAAATAGCCCTGGACGATGCTTCCATCCGGACGAGACATGTTACGAACGAATCCTTTGATGATCCCATTCATCCTCTCAAACGACATCATGTTGTGCAGGAATGATGGCCCCAGGTCTATTATGTCATCCACAATATGGACACACAGATGCACCATAACGTCAAAGAACGCGGGCGGGAAGTACATCTCAAGCTCATTCAGTATCACAACAATCTCTTCCTGTAGCCTTCGGAGCTGCTTCACACTGATCGACTTTCGAGAGATGATGTCGAAAAAGTTGCAGAGACCAATAAGCGTGTCATGGACGTGCTTGTCCATTATCCCTCTAAGGGCAACAGGTAGTATCTGCATCATCATCACATGACAGTCATGGGACTTCATCCCTCTGAACCTTTTCTTGTCCGTGTCTAGATATCTGCTTATCTTGCCACAGTAACCGGAACTAACTTTGACTCCGGTAAGGCACTTAAAGAATTGATGGATCTCAGTCTGACTTAAGGTGAAGCAAGAAGGGGGGCAATAATCATCTTTCTTTATTTTTTCCCCTTCTTCTCCCGTGCCTCTGTCTCCGTCTCTGTCTCGTTTGAGATTTTACGGGGTGGCATGCGCAGATCTTCCCTGATTTTCAAATCTTGCAAGTCTTTTCTTGCCTTCGGCCCATCCTTGGTCTTATCCGGCATGTTCATCAGTGTTGCGAGCAAAGATAGATCTAGTTAGGGGCAAATAGGTCACTTAACTAAATGCTACATCTACCTAGCTACCTAATTTGGGAGGAGACAACTTCAACTAGTGGAGGGGGAAGGAAAAAGAGAAAGGAGATGCATTAATGGAGGTGGTGTAGTTATAGCTAGGAGTAATGAAGAGAGAGAAAGGTAGGTAGAAGAGGGAGAGTAATGGGGGGAGAAGTATTGAGGAAGAAGAAGAGTGAGAGAGGGAGAATGTGGGAGGTAGGGGAAAGGGAGGAGAGGAGATGGGGAGGTGGAGGTGGAAAAAGGTGGTGGGTGCTACGTCTTAGCAGTAGCGCGGGAGCAAAAGTGTGCTACTGCTAAGAGTGTAGCAGCAGCGCGCTTTCCTATCACACGCTACTGCTAAACGGGCCAACCGTGTGGACAATTTCAAAATTAGCAGCAGCGACGTGACTAAAAAGAGCGCTACTACTATGGCATTAGCAGCAGCGCGCTTCCTGATGCTGCTCTACTGGTAAACTTAGGTCGTTGTGTACTGTTGGTGGATTTTTGTAGCAGCGCGGTTTAAACATCACACGTTACTGCTAAATTTGCACCAGTAACGCGCTTTCCGTAACCGCGCTGCTACTAATTAGCGGAAACGCCTCTTTTTATGCCGCGATGTTGCTAAGATTCTATGTATAAGGTTTTCCCTAGTAGTGTCAGTGTGTGTGCGATATACGACATACGGTTCACTCGGACGAACTGTTTTCGATTAGGGAACACAACAGAAATGGTTCAACTTAACAAGATGTGTGTGACATGTGACATACAGTTCACATGGATGAACTGTTTGCGATGAGCCAAAAGAACACAAATGAGTCATGTAAACAAGATGTGTGTGATACGTGGCAAATAGCCGACTCGGATGAATTGTTTGCAATGAGAAATTACAACATAGGCAGTCAATATAGTTACTTCATGTGTGGTTCTGTGTGTACAAAAAACTTTGAAAACTGCAAACTAGTTGCTTGCGGCGGCTAGGAGTATTGCAGACGATGCGTCTTCGAGTACTCGTGTGCGATGATTAGTATGTTACACATACGTTTCCTTATGTAATTTGCAATATGGACAGTTAATATGCAAATGCCTTCTGGACATCGGGCACACGCTTAAACTCAATGAACTGTGTACGATACTAATACTTTCCATGAAAATTTCTGAACTTGGGTAACAGCATTTGAGTAACATATATATAGTGGTTACACTATTCGATAAAAGGAGGATCTTCGTAACACAGTGTTGACAACCATACGGTCCATATCTACATACTTAACATAGTAACAACTATCACATTTTAAGAGGCTATGTCCAACAACCATATGGTCCATATCTACATACTTAACATATATAGTAACAGCTAGCACATTACAAGAGGCTGAAGGCCAACAAGCACAACTATCCATTGGAAGCAGGTTGATCTTGGCGACTCGGCATCTCGTCAATGAAAAGGAAGAGCCCTCCTGTGCCTTGGTAGAGCATGAGTAGAACAGTGTCTCCAATTTTCCAATATGGATGCATTGCCACGAGAAACGAGAACTTGTTAACTTGAATGGTTCCATTTCTGCGGGAAATGCAGTACCTTGCAATCACTTTGGCGTTATTAGCAAGCACAAGTGTAATTCCACCACACCGGGAAATCGATCCAGGAACTGCTACAGGGGGCAATTTCTGTTGACATGTAGAATAAGAAACAATTGTAACATATCGTTGAAGATATATATATATATATAGTTTATGAGCATCAACATTAAAATAAGACTTTTACCAGCGTTTTGTGCACACGATTGGTCTTGTTCAATGTGTGCACCATAGGTCTAATTAATCCCATCCAAAATCCAGCGTTCATACGTTGTGCTATCTATGTCAGATTATCAACAAATTTTATGATATGCTTCAAGTCCTTCCAGTGAAATTTGGTATGCTTAGTAACATACAGATCGTTCACTATGCATCCAACATATCCTGCTTAAAAGGTGGAAAGGTATTATTTATTCAGAACATGGCAGAAGAATATATAGTGCGCATAAATTGGTAAATAGAATTTGTTACTCCCTAGGAATGGAGTCAGAATATGATATCACAATTGGTTGCTTAAATAGTGATCAATTGATTGCTTAAATAGCAATAAGACAGCATGGAGAAAGTTGAAAAGACACTAACCTCGATCAGACTTTGATCGGCTGATGACGTTGGGGAAGTAAACATCCATGTTAATTAGACCAGGCTATGGTGCATGCACTAGAATTTTATTGCCAGCTTTCAGTTCTTAACACTTAGACATTTTCCTCCAAAGGTCTGCATTAAAATAGGAGTGACCATCTTTATCAAGTTTTATGCTAACCGTCATTGTAAATCCATGTTGCTTTGTCAATATGACATCCTGGGAGTCATCAGCAAAGTAAAGCCTGATAACCCACAAGTATAGGGGATCGTTTGCAACCTTTTTCGATAAATAAGAGTGTCAAACCCAACGAGGAGCTAAAGGTAGAGCAAATATTCCCTCAAGTTCTATCGACCACCGATACAACTCTACGCACACTTGATGGCTTTACCGGAAACAAGTATGAAACTAGAAGTACTTTGTAGGTGTGATAGGTTAGGTTTGGAAGATAATAAAGAGCACGTAAATAAAATCTAGGGGTTGTTTAGATAAATACACAACTAAGTTAGTTTTAGTAGAGAGCTTTTGTCAACAACAAAGTTGTTTGTCCCTAGGAAATCGATAACAAGTACCGGTAATCATTCTTGTAATTCTATATGAGGGAGAGGCATGAGCTAACATACTTTCTCTACTTGGATCATATGCACTTACGATTGGAACTCTAGCAAGCATCCGCAACTACTAAAGATCATTAAGGTCATGAAACCCAACCATAGCATTAAGTATCAAGTCCTCTTCACTCCCATACGCAATAACCCACCTACTCGGGTTTACGTTTCTGTCACTCTCGCAACCCACTGTAAGCAAATCATGAACATATTGCAACACCCTACAGCAGGGGCCCCTCATGTTTGCGCGAGAATGAAGGGCACGGTAGAACAACACCATAAATAAAATATACAATTATACCAACCAAGATCACGATTAACACACAAGACAAACGGATCTACTCAAACATGATAGGATAACCATAAATCATTCGAAAAAAAATATATGGAGTTGAGCACCATGTTTAAGTATAGATTACAACGGGGAGAAGAAGTGTTACACCTCTCCATAGAGGGGGAGAAAGTTGGTGTTGATGGTAGCAAGATTGTTGATGTAGATCGCCGTCTCGATCATTGCCCCCGGCGGCACTCCGGCGCCACCGAAAGCGAGGGGGATAGAGCCCCTGTAACATCCCAAAATTCTAAATTGGAATGTTATAATAAGTAGATAGATTTGATTGACTATTTGATTGATTGACTGAAAGTGAGTGAAATTCAAAACTTTTTGAAAGTTAAATGAGAGGGAATAAAAGGACTTTCCCAAACTTTCATATTTGCTTTCTGATCTCCATGAATTCAAATTATTTTCAAATACAAAACCCTTGAGCGAACATGATATGACTTCTTCCATTTAAATTAAATGAAAGGGTATTTGAAAATAATTGAATTTCATTTGGAAATATTTCAATTCATAAACTTCATGCAGCTCAATGATTTTCATGAGAGAAGATAAAATGACTTCTTCAAATTATATCAAATATGAGTTGTGAGTTTCAAAGAATTAAATTCAAAGATATTTTGAATTTATTTTCAATTTGGAGTTATTTGAGTTTTATACAAATTATTTTTTCTCCAAAAATAAAATATATGGAAATTAGGGTAACATGATTCCCTACATTAGAAAATTGGAGAAAAATTAATTTGAAATCATTTTGGTATTTTTAAAATGATTTTTGTTGGATTTTAATAGACCAGTAGCACTCTTTGATTTATATGAATTTGGGTGGATTTTATTTGGCATTATAAAAATGTTCATGTCGTAGAGAATCTTTTTCTGAAAATTTTGATATATTATATGCCTATTTAGTTTTTCTTTATTTTTATTTATTTTTGGTTGTCTCGAAAATGTTTACAAAAAAAATCCTTTTCTCCGCGGCCGAACTGGGCCGACCCAACAGGCTGCGGCCCAGCCCAGCGCGCCATCGCCACCGACCCCGGGCGGAGTCCCGCCCGAGCACGCCGGCCGTCGCTGCCGTCGTACTCTGCCCGACCTCCTCCTCCCTTGCCCCCTCCTCCACGCACCCGAGGCCCCGCCTCCTATAAATGCACCGGCCCCGCCGCCCTCTCTCTGCTCGTGTCGCAGCCGCCTCTGCACTCGCCGGAAACCGCCGCCGCCGGCGAGATCCGCTCGCCGTTGCCGCACCGTTTCGTCGCTGAAGACGAGCGCCGCCGCCACCATCGGCTTCAGCGCCGCGCGCCGCTCCTCCCCGACCCCGCGGCCACACCGGAGGACCCCCGGAGCAGCCACCCCCATGACCCCGACGCTGTTGCCGTCTTCTTCTTCGTCACCGGCGACCTCCACCGCCGCGGTGAGCCACCGGAATCCTCTCATTCGTCCGATCTAGAATAGATGGCTGGGATTAGATCGACTTTGTTTTTTTTAAATAGGTATTCTCTATTTAGCAAACGTCCGTAGTTTAAACCTCTGGAGCGAACGGTTTTCATCGCATATGCTTCTGTAGCGAACGTTCGTTCAGTAGATTTTTCTTTTTCTTTTTAATTTCGGCCAAGGACCTATCCATGAATATTTTATTTACAGATTAGTCCCTAATTTTCAAACGATAACTACTTTTTGCTCGTTTGTCCAAATCCAACGAAACCAACGCCCACTTCTTCGTTATGATCTCCTCTATCCAGTAATCCAACTCAAACATGTTTTTGAAAAGTTTAAAATTTGAATTAGATCAGATTTGAATTCAAGCTTCGTTTGATCATAACTTGAGTTTCGTAACTCCGTTTGAGTTGATTCTTTTTGCAAATCGAAGCTCTTGACCTAAACCTTTTGATAAGGCCAAATTCACATAATTTTGGTACTGTTAGAAATTGTTTTATGTTGCAAGAGCTATATGTTTGGTTTTGATGTTTCCCGAATCGACTTCTTCGATCTTTCTGGTCTTTTGAGTGATTGCTTATGTGTGGTTACTATTGCTTGCTTACATAGATTGACCGAAGTGTGACGAGTAGAACTATCAAGAGTTTTGAGTGCGGATCATCTTCATCAACATTGCAGGCAAGTTCACACTTTGATCTTACCTCTTTCATACCCAGTTTTTATTGCATTAGATCAAACCTCAAACATTGCATGATTAGGATCTAATTAAATTGTGGGTATTGGGAAGTAGTTGATGAGGTAGGAACCTATTGCCCTGCATTCAAACCTTGGGAGTTACTATTACGTTATGCTTATAGTGCCATGCTATGCTCGTAGACGTGGATTGGGTTTTGAGAGTATTCATGACAGATGTGATATTGTTAATTAATGGTTTACTCAAGGTGGCAACTTGAACACACATCTGGGTGGATTGAGGCACCGGGTTATTCCAGGATTGCCTGTCTAGGCACCTGGGTAGACCAGGATTGCCTGTTTTCTTTTGGACCGCCACCCAGGCTCAAAGGGATCGTGAGATTATTCATGCTAGAAACTTCCGTGTGCAGCCATAAGCTATTATGGGCTCTAGCATAGTTGACTAAGTCGTGTGAACTCTTACAGTGGTAGACTAGCAGATGTAGGGGTTGTAGGTGGTACGGTCTACCCATCGTAAGGTGCAAACGATTCTGAAAGACTATGTCTTGGTCATCCGTTTCTCAAACACCATGTAGTGCGAGAAATCCAACGGAGGAGATCGAGTCTTGTGCGGAAAAGTGCACAAACCTCTGCAGAGTGTATAAACTAATCATGATTAGCCGTGTCCCCGGTTATGGACATCTTGAGTATCTGGTACTTGGATCATCATATTTATCTCATCACGTTACTTTAAATGAATATTGTTGGGTTTTAATGATGTTACTTAATTGGGATTGAGAATGCTGTCAACCATTCTCAATGTTCAACAACCACCATGATAGTTAAATAAAATTTATTCCTTTGCAGTAGGGAAAAATTGGCTTTTCACAAAAACCTTATAACCATAGAGCTTTTCCACCAGCCAAATATGCATGTAGTGATAGCCATTGTTAATCATTTCTCCCTATGGTGTGAATTTGCCAGTACATTTAATGTACTGACCCTTTGTGGCTGCAACGTCTCATGTTGCAGGAATCTTACGACGAGTAAGTGATACGTTAGGGTTACGATTTTCTACACTCAACTTTGCCATTGGTGTTGATGGGAATCCACAACCTTGTTACTTCCGCTATTTTGGATTGAGGTAATATTATTTACGTTACTTTTTACATGTGATTTACCTCTGTTATAAATCCTCGAGTATTGTGTGTGTCAGCATACCGATCCAGGGATGACACTTAAGCACAGAGACTTGATCCATTCGGGTCAGGTCGCTACAAGATGGTATCAGAGCACATGTTGACTGTAGGATGTGACCCTAGAAACGGGCAAGCCCATAGCAAAGATTTTTCTCTACAAATTTCCGTTTCAAAAAGATCTTTTACCTCTCTTCTCTTCTGAGCTTATTCAAAAATTCCCTTTAGTGAGACCATACCCCTTTCCCCTTTTGGCCACATGAAGATTCGACTGATGAGACCACTCCAAGAAGTACTAGATATTGGACAACTAAGACCACTTCGGAATGAAGAGTATTTTCCGTGCATCTAAATAATGGAAACTACAACGGTTGAAGACTCTGAAGACTAGGAGAATTTGAAGACTCAAGAATTTTCCAGATTTGTATGAACTAGGAAGGCACCCCTTATGGAACTTGGCAGACTAAGGAAGTTGTCAATACCTGAGATCAAGGTGTATCGAAGAAACACTGAAACAAGGAGTATGAGAACTCGAAGTTTTGTCAAAGAGAACTCTTAGGCAGGAGATATCAACTATGGAGAGATAGCTCATGGGAATGACAAGAGCAGAAACATGGTTATCCATGATGTCATCACCCGCTTATGCTATTGTCACCGTGTTGAGTTAAGCATGTATATGCATGGAAGGATTGGATGGTAGAAGGCTGATGGAGCACCTATCAGCAAGACGAAGTTTTAACCTTAGCTGGTGTATCACCAGGATCTGTAGTGTTACATCAAGAAGTTAAGATGGACCTGCAGGAAGCAGTATTTGATAAGGAAGCGTTTCGTGAAGAAAACGGGACCAGAAGCTGAAAGTAGCCAAGCTGCAGGAGCAAAACCTCGAGATACAGGAGATTCGTCAGGAACAGAAGGACCATAGTTCCATGGTTCATGTCAAGGATGTTGAAACCCGAAAGTTTGGAACGCAACTCCAAAAATATTAAAGGATGTCACGAGGTAGAGATGATCTGGCAAAAGAACCAGAGAAAGACAGGCATCACTACAAGAAATATGTCAACTTATGACCACCACTATTGGTCAATGAATGGTCACAAATTTCCATTTATGACCTTTTTGTGACCAAAAACATAAGGTCAAAAGCTGGGCGTCGTAAACTGACTATAGCGACCTTTCTTCTGGAATGGTCGCAAACGTTTATGACCAAAATATGTCCACTGTGGCGTTTTGGTCACTAGCAACCTCTCCAGGACACGTAGGCATCCAGCGTGGCAAGCTGATGTGGCACAAGATTCAGCCCGGTCCAATTCTGTTTTCTACATGGGCCTAGCCCATTAATTCAGCCTTTCTATATTTTTTCTATCAATTTTTGGTCAACTTCATGGGCCTGGCCCAACATTGCAGCCTTTTTTATTATCGGGCCTTGGCCTTTTCGTCTAAATAATTATAATTTCCTTTTTTTATTAAATGGGTCCACCAGTCAAATGGGTCCCAGTTGTCAGGTTTGGGTCTGGTAAGTGAGTCCCATCTATCAGGCTCATATTCTTCATATTTCAACTAGTATTTAACTTGGCAGACAAAAGCACACATGATACTTCAAATAAGAGCAACCGGATCACGTTGCCAATACATATGACCATGTGCAATACAGTACTTTACAAGATCTACATGTGTAACGAGCTTTACAAGTGTGATACAATACTGCTTTACAAGAAAATGACGACATGCCGGACTTGCTGGACAACCATAGTCAAGGCTGGGAACAAACAAAACGGCAACATGGCTTCCTCTGTCAGGGCTGCCGATGCTGCTCCTTCCCCGCCGCCGCCGCACAGGTGAATTTCCTGCACAAGTGAAATTGGACTGAATCTGTAAACTTGTTTATACTCCTGGACTGTGTTTGGAATGAACTTGGAGTACAAGGAAACCAAAACAATATTTGGACTGTGTTTGGACTAAATTTGGAGTACTCCTGGACTGAATTTGGACTGAATTTAACTGAAACAATGATCAGGACAATGAACAGTACACAAAACATTATAGTCCAGAACCATATGTAACGGACAGTACCCCAACATTACACAAAGGATGGTCAATGATCAAGACTAGTGTGCAATGATATATACCTTTGGTGACCGGGCTAGAATAATGGACCATAGCCTGAGGATCACGGCGTTCGTCGTCTTGACGTACTCGTGCACCTTCTTCATGATGTGTTGTGCCTCCACTATACTCTCCATCGTCATCTTGTCCGAGCACTTGTTGATGATCACCTCTGAGCATATCTCACCTATCTTTCTCTGCTTGGCCCGGACCATTGCGCCCACCGCTAGTAGCAAGGATGCTGCCAGTGCATAACCGACCCACTCGCTGCAATAGAAAAGATGAAACTTGCATATTATTCCAAGTACCATTTTCAACTTGAGTACACACAAATATGTAACCAGGATTCAATGAAAATGATGCTTATAATCTTAATGATGCACTAAGCAGACTAACGGAAATATATATGGGAGGTATTCAGAAACAAGTTTAATGGAAATATCCAGCTTGGAGATATTCAGAAGCATGATACTCATAAGCATGCTGAATTAATCACATTTTTGTTCTAAAAAATGGAGAGAATAGATGTTCCTCATGAGTAATCCTATGAGATAACTAGAAGAAAAACAGTGAAGGGAATCTGTAGTATAATTCGTTCGGAACAATACTCAAGCCAGTCAGGTTAAGCAACATATGCATGAGTTTCATCTTTAGGATTAATAGAACAGGACAGATAAATTAATGTTTTTCTGAAACTATAAGAGACATAGCAGCACACATAATGTAACTATTCAAGTTTTCAACTATAAGAGACTATAGACTATCAAATAAAGAACATCAGTTATAGAACTCTGTATCAGGTAGGTAGTAAGCATGCTTAAAAATCACATGGACATACCTATGCATATTTCCCATACTACATAAGTACTAAACAAACTAACAAGTGCTCACTTGAAAACCTTCCATGCACATGATAGTAGCTCTTCCCTCATGTCATAGAAAAAACATTTGCCAAGTAACATCATACTGCTGTTCACATACAGCGAGAGAACCTTCCATGCAAACTCCCATTGTTTTAACCCACGGGAGAAAAGAAAGGTCCTTATCATCAGGTCCAAAAGAAGAAGAAACATTCGAACAACTAGAGAAACATAGTACAGCAGCAAAAGCATTGAAAGAGCAGCAGGCTTGGACTGACACATGTCATATCTTATAAACTTAGGCAAGTGCTCTCAGGTTATCCCTAACATCATGCACTAGCTTGGGTAATTAACATCAAACAATACATATCAGTACAAGGCTAGGCAAGATAATAAAGACTTGGGAAAAGATAGCAGAGTTATAAAAAATGATCCGTGCCCTTAAAGAGAGGGCAGTGTCAAGTGTGGCCACAGACATAGGCATTAGCCGCACCCACGACCCCTGGACACTCTCACAGCCGAAGAGGAGGTGCCTTGCATATGGTCTCCTTCGAGTCTGCGAGAGAAAGAACGGGGTGAAGGTCAGTATGCATCAAGGATGCTGCTATTCTGGGTTAAGCTAAGTCAAGGGCATAAGAGATTTTAGTAAAAAAAACATGTGAACATCTTATACAAACTATCATCATTTATAAAATATAAAAAACAAATATGCAAATAGTTGTACAATGGTTGAGTGCTCATCTTATATTATAGCAGGCAATAGCATTTAGCAATAGTGATGATCAACTACACTATTCGGCTATCATGAACAATTAATTCTCAAGATGCATAAAGCTTGTTTACAATAGTTTGGGTTTTAAAATTTTTCATCTTGAAGCATCACACTAGCAAATGATAGGAAAGATCACAGGAAATAGGACTACCCTGATCAAGTATACATAACCATTACTAAATTCTGCCATAAAATCAAAATCAAATTGTATTGAACAGTCGCATCGAATTCAGTTTGGAGCCCAATCCTGAGTAGGGCTGTAAGAATCATAAGACAATTTCGACAGCGAAGTGGATCACTAAATACTAGTATTAGAGTATCCAGTACAAGCATATGTTAGATGCATAGTTTGTTTATCTCATACAGCAGTGCAATGTGCAACATAGATTACAAGTGGTAAGACAAATTGGTACTGAATTGAAAGCAATCAGGCAGTTCAGTACAGGTGCGCAAAAAGGAATCCTTGTAAAATAGTCCAGGCATCCATTAAAAGCCTCAGATTACTACCATGCATTTGTTTGGGTGCTGTTCATTTTTAGGATCTGATAAGAATCGCTGGTGCTGGGCCTAGAGTAGAGCAGTCATCTGAACAAAGTAGTCCTACTAGTAGTACGTATTTGTCATCTGAACTGAAGATAGAGGCTAGTTGATTTGATAATAATAAGATAGTGACACAAGCCTGGCTAGTTGTGTAGTGAATTAAGACTGTCAGCTATTTGTTTGATTGATTCGTAAAAAGAGAAAGAGAGGATCTATATAAATCATGACTGAAATTTAGTGGTGGCCCAACCATGCGAGCGGTCGAGCAAGGGATCGAGCGGGGAGGCGCTGGCGATCTGGCCAGGCAGGGGCGCGGTCAACGCCCTTGACCCCACGCACGTGAGTGCGCTCGATGTGTCTTGGCGAGGGCGACGCTTGATGCAGGGGGACTTGATGCGTTCGAGGAGCGACGGGATGCAGTGGAGGAAGACAGCCAGGGAGGTTCGGCGGGCGGCGGGACGCCGGACTTGGGCGGTGGAGCTCGACGCGGCGACGGCCCGCTCGACGCACCTGTCAGTGGCAGGCAACCGATTCAGCGAATGGAATCAGATGGAACGAGGGAGGGAGCAGAGAGGACCAAGGGAAAGATGAGGACTCGTCACCTGCCATCGCGCGACGCTGCCGCCGGCTCCCTCTCCACCGCGCCGTCGTCCAGCTCCGGGACGCGATGGGCGTCGCTGCGGGACGCATCGAGGAAGGAGGTGGTGGCGGGACGCGCCGCTACAGGACGGGGAGGAGGTGGCGGCAGCGAGGAGATGAGGGAGGGGGTGGATCTGGCTGCCGCCATGGCCATGGTCGTGCCGTGTGGCTAGATTGGTGGGCGTCGAAGAGGGCAGAGCACAGTCACCGCCGCCGCGCCGGAATTGGTGGGAACGCCACCCTCGAAATACTAGCCGTGGGAAGGGGTTGGGGATGAGCTACCCGGGACACAAGAGGCGGATCTGGCCGGAGGGGAGGGAAGAGCGGAGGCAGGGGAGCTCGGATCTGGGCTGCACACCGGTAAGGCCCGCCGGAACATGCCGGAACAAGAGGCGTAGGTGGCGGCAGCAAGGGTTTCGGGGGAGAGATTGTGGGTGCATGAGGGAACAAG
>NC_041382.1:483611788-483643730 GCF_002162155.2 Triticum dicoccoides | reverse complement strand
GTGGGCTTGGGGTTGGTGTGGTGGGCCGAGGACTGCCGTTGGATCCGCGAGCATCCGACGGTGTTCCAGACACGATCCGCTTGAGATGTCCACGGACCAATCAAAATGCAGTACCACGTTATGACCATTTAAATTGGTCATAGTTGACTAAAAATAGCGTGTTAAAAATCATATCAGCTATTTTATGACCTGAGAAAATTCAAAAAGAAAATGAAAAACATTCTCATTGTGTCACCAAATGTGAATAAGTTTTCAGGAAAAGTAACAAACATGAAATAAGATAAATATCTTTAAAAATATGTCATGAGAAATGAGTTTTTTGGCAAAAAAAAACATTTTCCATTTTTCGAGTGCCCGAAATGAGTTTTTTTGTGAAGGACCTACCATATATCTGTTGCAAAATTGGACCAAATCAATTTTATCAAATACTAGGACATATTTAGTGCACAATTGACAAAATGGTTGGGTGTCAAAAGCCTTGATCCACCTCTGGTGAAAAAGACAAATCTCCGCCGATTCAGCTTGAAGCGGGTCAAATTTGAACTGCAGGTGCCTCATAGTTTGCTATTTATTTTTACCAAGAATTATTTATAGGTACATAAGTATCTATTTAATCAGAGAAACACCAAAAAAAATTCCAAGATTCAACCACTAGCTAGGAACGGTCATTCCCGCCGTTTTGACCGCATTTTGAAACGGGCATAAAAAATTCAAAAAAAATCAAAAAATTGGGAAACCTTCGCATTGTGTCATTATATGTGGCCAAGTTAGCAGCAAAAATAACAAACTTGTAATACGACAATTATTTTAAAAAAGTGTTCGCAGAAACGAGCTATCACGTGTGGAGATCAATTGCTTTCAAGCCAAATGATCAATCTTATGGCCACATTCATGGCATAGTTTGTTTAAATCATCTCATATTGTGCACAAGGGTGCATATTGTAATGGCAAACAATGTTGCCTAAGGAAGTTTTCATTTTCTTTGGATGAAAAAACCATTTTCCATTTTTCGAGTGCCCAAAAGGAGGTTTTTTGTGAAGGACCTCCCAAATAAATGTTGCAAAATTGGACCAAATCATTTTTATAAAATAATAGGACATATTTAATGCACAATTGACAAAATGGTTGGCTGTCAAAAGCCTTGATCCACCTCTGGTGAAAAAGACAAATTGTCGCCGATTCAGCTGGAAGCGGGTCAAATTTGAACTGCAGGTGCCTCATAGTTTGCTATTTATTTTTTCCAAAAGTCATTTCTAGGTACATAAGTATCTATTTAATCAGAGAAACACCAAAAAAATTCCAAGATTCAACCACTAGCTAGGAACGGACATTCCCGCCGTTTTGACCGCATTTTGAAACGGGCATAAAAAATTCAAAAAAATTCAAAAAATTGGAAAACCTTCGCATTGCATCATTATATGTGACCAAGTTACCAGGAAAAATTATAAACTTGTAATACGGCAAATATTTAAAAAAAGTGTTCTCAGAAACGAGCTATCAAGTGTGAAGATGAATGGCTTTCAACCCAAATGCTCAATCTTATGGCCACATACATGGCATAGTTTGTTCAAATGATCTCATATTGTGCACAAGGGTGCATATTGGAATGACAAACAATGTTGCTTAAGGAAGTTTTCATTTTCTTTGGACGAAAAATTCATTTTCCATTTTTTGAGTGCCCGAAAAGAGATTTTTTTGTGAAGGGCCTACCATATATTTGTTGCAAAATTGTACCAAGTCAATTTTGTAAAATACTAGGACATATTTAATGCACAATTGACCAAATGGTTGGGTGTCAGAAGTTTTGATCCACCTCTGGTGAAAAAGACAAATTCCCGCCGATTCAGGTGGAAGCGGGTCAAATTTGAACTGTAGCTGCCTCGTAGTTTGCTCTTTATTTTTTACAAAAATCATTTCTAGGTACATAAGTATATATTTAATCAGAGAAACATCAAAAAAAATTCAAGATTCAACCACTAGCTAGGAACGGTCAAGCCCGCCGTTTTGACCGCATTTTGAAACGGGCATAAAATTTTTTTAAAAAGTCAAAAAATTGGGAAACCTTCGCATTGTGTCATTATTTGTGGCCAAGTTCCTAGGAAAAATAACAAACTTGTAATATGGCAATTATTTTAAAAAAGTGTTCTCAGAAACGAGCTATCACGTGTGGAGATCAATGGCTTTCAAGCCAAATGATCAATCTTATGGCCACATTCATGGCATAGTTTGTTCAAATGATCTCATATTGTGCACAAGGGTGCATATTGGAATGGCAAACAATGTTGCCTAAGGAAGTTTTCATTTTTGTTGGACGAAAAAACCATTTTCCATTTTTTGAGTGCCCGAAAGGAGGTTTTTTTGTGAAGGAACTACCAAATAATTGTTGCAAAATTGGACCAAATTATTTTTATAAAATACTAGGCCATATTTAATGCACAATTGAAAAAATGGTTGGGTGTAAAAAATTTTGATCCACCTCTCGTGAAAAAGACAAATTTCCGCCGATTCAGTTGGAAGCGGGTCAAGTTTGAACTGCAGCTGCCTCATAGTTTGCTATTTATCTTTTCCAAAAAAATCATTTCTAGTTACATAAGGACCTATTTAATCATAAATACATGGTTTGGTGGCGATACGTCGAGGTTTGGGCAGTGGCCGAGGGCACCAACTCTAGAGCGCGTAAACTCGCATGCCCATCGTGTGGTCACCGCGTGACCGTAATGTTGCCATGTGTTCTGGGCGGCCTAGGCATGTCTAGTGGGTTGGGCACTCCCTAGGTTGGTGCTAGGAAGAAAATTACAACATAAGATTCTCACGAGGAGACCGATCGATGCTCAAACATGAATTAGCAGCCAAGTGTTTGATTTGCGGTACGGGAAATGCACATGGCCAATGGGCGTGAGTTTTGGCTGAGGATGATCATCTACTAAGGAGAATGTCTTCACAAATTTTTAGCTCAAAAGGAGGATCCTAGGTGGTACTTGCTTTGCAAAGTACCATGCTGGACAAAAATATGAATGTTGAAGCTGGGCTCAAAATAATGAATGGAGTGAGCTGAAATTTTGTGAAGGATGGTTATTTGGGCATAAGAAAGCATTGTAGAAAATTGATACCATTTGGACATGCCAAAGTAGTAGTTCCTTCACAATGCTCTTCTATGGACAGAAACTTGGGAAAACTAGTGAGAGAGATTGGATGAATGAAATGAGCTCAAAATTGGTGTAGGTAAGTTACTTTGGTATGGTCATGCGCTGGTCAATTTTCAGATCATTGGGTAAGCCTAGCTAGTACTTACTTCACAAAGCTTCTCTCGAGGTAGAAACTTTGGAAATTTCCCGAGAAAGATTTACTAGGAAAATTGAGCTGAATATTACCATGTGGCAATGATTTGGGTATGGAAGAATGCCCGAAAAGTTTGAGGGTAATAGGAGGGGTCTATATAACACTTGCTTTGCAACGTGCCAATTTGGCCATAAAATATAAATTGAACCTAGGCTCACATAGATGATTTGACTGAGCTGCAATTTGGAGGAGGGTGATAATTTGGGCATATGAAGGAACTGTATACATTTCATGTCATTTAGAGATATAAAAAGGTACTTCCTTCATAATGCTTCTAGGTGGACAAAAACTTTGAAAATTTGCCGAGGAAGATTTGCTAGGCAAATGGAGCTGAATTTTGTCATGCGGTAATGATTTGGATAGGAAAGAGTGCCCAAAAATTCCGAGGGCAATCAAGAATATATAAATAGCACTTCCTTCATAAAGTGTTGTTGTGAATAGAATAGGAAAATGAATATTGTTGAATTAGTTTTGAACTAGGCAAGGAAGGATTTTTACATATTTGATGAAGATATGCCCTAAAGAATTTATGAGATTTTTTTGGGAATTTTGGGAATGATAGAAATATAGGTTGCTTCACAACCTAGGGCAAAAACTGCCACATGGACATGACACATAGGAAAAACTGATGAGATGGCGCCTAGTCATCACAACCCACCACAATCTACAAGGCTATGGCCATCTATATTGTTCATTAACAACTAGGAATAAGGCAGCAGACTAGCACTGTTTGCTTTGTGACCATTTCGTGTAAGGAAATTACGACCTTTCTGACCAAAATGGTCGCAATGGTTTAGGGTTTGGAGCCCCCTGAACAGCTTTTGACCAATTGGTCTAAAGTGGTCATAAATTTATGACCAATTCTTCGAGGGTCACTGACAGAAGGTCATAAGTTGACATATTTCTTGTAGTGCATGATCAGAAGAAACCATCGAAGACATGAACAAGGCTTGAAGAGTTTGGAGATGTTGAAGATTTATTGACCTTTAGAAGACCAAACCCCTGTCCTATACCTACGTTAGATGCGACGATTGTGAGCTGTCATTTGTTTGATGTTTTTCGACAGCCACAACAAAAATCTGTCTTTTCAAAACTTTTGTATTGTGTGTATCTCTCTCTATCTCTCTTATCCCACCCCAAAACCATTGGACCCAATAGAGGATGAATGGAGACGAGCTTACATTTTCTGGATCGATGAGTCAATTGGAGACGGACCGATGGATTCAGAACATGGAGGATCACATGGAGAATAACACTATAGCCAAAAAGGATATGACCCAGCATGCTCTTCAGTGCTTTGAAAGAGGTGCTGCTACTTGGTGGTGGATGTACCAAACCATCAATGGATGGTAAGGAGTAACCACTTGGAAAGAATTTAAGTTGACTTTGCCAAAGTCTCGGTTTGTGTCCCAGAAATTGAAGCCTTATGGAAAGGATATGAAGAAACCTTGTGCATGCAAGATTTGTGGAGAAATAGGACACACCCATAAAGAACACAAGGATGAATGCCCTAATTGTGAAGGAAGTCACCCAGTTGAAGAATGCCCAATTAGGTAGATTACTTGTTTCTTGTGTGAAGGGACTACCCACTACCCTGCTCAGCATCACATCTACCCTATGGTACAAAGAACTATCCAGCGGAAGAAAGAAGTAAAGAAAGGAGCCCTTATGGAAATTTTAGAAGAACCCGTGATGAAGGAAGATGTGGAGGACACACCTAAAGAAGACCCGAGTAAACCCTTCACTAAGTCTTGCTATTCATGTGGAGAAGAAGGACACATCTCCCAAAATTCTTTGAATGGGGATCTAGTAGAATTCCCGACAGAGGAAGTAGAATATGACCCATAAGAAATAGAAGTCATGATTGGCATGGAAAGGTCCAGGAAGAGAAGCAGATTGGATTCCAGGAAGGACCTGAGTCATATCACCTGTTACACGTGCAAGGAGTCAGGGCACTACCTCAACAGTTGCCCAAAAGGGAAACCTCGATACTTGTCAGAAGTAATATGTTTTAGTTGTAATGGAGCAGGGCACTTTGCCAGAGAATGCCCCAAGGAGAAGGAAACTTGTGCTAGATAGTTGAGTTTGCAACAAAAGAAATGGAGTAGTAGAAGTGAGAACATTTTCTTTTATATTGAGGTGTTGAGTTGAGACATGTAATGGAAAAGCGAGAGATTGTAATTAACTGAGAGTAAATAAAGTTAGCATCGTTGGTATTGATATGGGTTTTATGAGTTGTTACTCTATGAAGAAGAATTTTGGCCATTCTGAGTATATGAGAAATATAGTCTATGGAAGATTTGTGCATTTTAAGGGTGGTAGCACCCTGTAAGAACCGTTGACCCCTGGAAAAGATAAGGATACTCCATTGAGTGGATTTCGGAGAAAATGAATACGAGTTTTGTCTCGATATGTGTGATGCCCCAAGAGTATGTAGGATAAAGTTGGAGACCGTCAGTTGTTTGGACCAAATGTGATCAAGGAGTCAGAAGAGAATGTTAAGTTTATTCGAGATTGACTGAAGGTAGCTCAGTCCAGGCAGAAGAGTTATACAGACTAAAAAACGCAAGGAGGTATTCTATGAAATTGGATACAGAGCATGTCTTCATGTGCCCCCTCTGCGAGGAGTTAAACGATTTGGAGTTAAGCGAAAGTTAGCCCCGAGATTTGTAGGACCATACCGAGTTTTGGAGCGTATGGGAGAAGTGGCCAACAAGTTGGAGTCACCCGAAGGACTGTCAGGAGTTCATGATGTGTTTCACGTTTCTCAGTTGAAGAGTGCCATGCAGAGATGGCCAATATTTCCCTGTAAGGATGCTTGACCCTGGAAGAGGATATGCCTTTATCAATAGACAATTTTATAGGAGTAACACAAAACCTGAGAGTTGTGAAGGAACGATAGATGTTTGTTTGGCTTGCAGAATCCATGGAATTATCCGAACGCAGTTCGTGGACAAGAGAAATTCTGCAATGCTTGTGAGGATGACCGAGTGTTAGTATGCGAGATTCGCTAAACTGTATACATGGTAATGATTTGGGTGCGGGATGGATTGATCACCATACCGACTTACTCTTATTGTTTGCCTTGATATATGGGATGGTAAATCTGAGTGACTTACCTATAGTAGAGCGCCGACGATCAAAACCTTGTATAAGCCTTAGAATGGTATATGTATTTTCCCTTGTACAAGGTAGCTTTGCCCACCGTAGGTTATACGGTGAGGATCAACCCAGACCCATTTCCTGCAAGAGAAACCATAAATTGTTAACCACCATGAGATATCGATAGTTATTTAGAATTGGCGCCGGACCCGTCAGCTAAGGAGACCAAATCTCGGAATAACCTTACCAAGAGGAAAGGACAAAAGAATTGAGGAAAAAGGTTATGCCGTTACCGGAAGATCTCAGAGGAGGAATTTTCTCGAGGATCTGAGAAGACCGACACTATCAAGAATAAGGATGGAGTATATGAGTTTTGATGGAACAGTAACCATGCTCCTAAGGGTGGTAGCACCCCAGACCCCTGTGATGATCGATGGATTTTGAGGAGACCCCCAAACCCTAACCTTTCTTGCTAGCCTCTCCGAATCTCGAGGACGAGATTCATTTTAAGGGTGGTAGGTTTTTAACATCCCAAAATTCTAAATTTTGGAATGTTATAATAAATAGATAGATTTGATTGATGGTTTGATTGATTGACTGAAAGTGAGTGAAATTCGAAACTTTTTGAAAGTTAAATGAGAGGGAATAAAAGGACTTTCCCAAACTTTCATATTTGCTTTCTGATCTCCATGAATTCAAATTATTTTCAAATACAAAACCCTTGAGCGAAGATGATATGACTTCTTCCATTTAAATTAAATGAAAGGGTATTTGAAAATAATTGAATTTCATTTGGAAATATTTCAATTCATAAACTTCATGCAGCTCAATGATTTTCATGAGAGAAGATAAAATGACTTCTTCAAATTATATGAAATATGAGTTGGGAGTTTCAAAGAATTAAATTCAAAGATCTTTTGAATTTATTTTCAATTTGGAGTTATTTGAGTTTTATACAAATTATTTTTTCTCCAAAAATAAAATATATGGAAATTAGGGTAACATGATTCCCTACATTAGAAAATTGGAGAAAAATTAATTTGAAATCATTTTGGTATTTTTAAAATGATTTTTGTTGGATTTTAATAGACTAGTAGCACTCTTCGATTTATATGAATTTGGGTGGATTTTATTTGGCATTATAAAAATGTTCATGTCGTAGAGAATCTTTTTCTGAAATTTTTGATATATTATATGCCTATTTAGTTATTTTTATTTTTATTTAATTTCGGTTGTCTCGAAAATGTTTACAAAAAAAATACTTTTCTCCGCGGCCGAACTGGGCCGGCCCAGCAGGCCGCGGCCCAGCCCAGCGCGCCATCGCCACCGACCCCGGGCGGAGTCCCGCCCGAGCACGCCGGCCGCCGCCGCCGCCGTCCTCTGTGCGGCCTCCTCCTCCCTTGCCCCCTCCTCCACGCACCCGAGGCCCCGCCTCCTATAAATGCACCGGCCCCGCCGCCCTCTCTCTCTGCTCGTGTCGCAGCCGCCTTCACACTCGCCGGAAACCGACGCCGCCGGTGAGATCCGCTCGCCGTTGCCGCACCGTTTCGTTGCTGAAGACGAGCACCGCCACCACCATCGGCTTCAGCGCCGCGCGCCGCTCCTCCCCGACCTTGCGGCCACGCCGGAGGACCGCCGAAGCAGCCACCCCCACGACCCCGACGCCGCTGCCTTCTTCTTCTTCGTCACCGGTGACCTGCACCGCCGCGGTGAGCCACCGGAATCCTCTCGTTCGTCCGATCTAGAATAGATGGCTGGGATTAGATCGGCTTTGTTTTTTTTATTTTCGAATAGGTATTCTTTATTTAGCAAACGTCCGTAGTTTAAACCTTTGGAGCGAACAGTTTTCATCGCATATGCTTCTGTAGCGAACGTTCGTTCGGTAGATTTTTCTTTTTCTTTTTAATTTCGGCCAGGGACCTATCCATGAATATTTTATTTACAAATTAGTCCCTAATTTTCAAACGATCACTACTTTTTGCTCGTTTGTCCAAATCCAACGAAACCAACGCCCAATTCTTCGTTATGATCTCCTCTATCCAGTAATCCAACTCAAACATGTTTTTGAAAAGTTTAAAATTTGAATTAGATCAGACTTGAATTCAAGCTTCGTTTGATCATAACTTGAGTTTCGTAACTCCGTTTGAGTTGATTCTTTTTGCAAATCGAAGCTCTTGACCTAAACCTTCTGATAAGGCCAAATTCACATAATTTTGGTACTGTTAGAAATTGTTTTATGTTGCAAGAGCTATTTGCTTGGTTTTGATGTTTTCCGAATCGACTTCTTCGATCTTTCTGGTCTTTTGAGTGATTGCTTATGTGTGGTTACTATTGCTTGCTTACGATAGATTGACCGGAGTGTGACGAGTAGAACTATCAAGAGTTTTGAGTGCGAATCATCTTCATCAACATTGCAGGCAAGTTCATACTTTGATCATACCTCTTTCATACCCAGTTTTTATTGCATTAGATCAAACCTCAAACATTGCATGATTAGGATCTAATTAAATTGTGGGTATTGGGAAGTAGTTGATGAGGTAGGAACCTATTGCCCTGCATTCAAACCTTGGGAGTTACTATTATGTTATGCTTATAGTGCCATGCTATGCTCATAGACGTGGATTGGGTTTTGAGAGTATTCATGACAGATGTGAGATTGTTAATTAATGGTTTACTTAAGGTGGCAACTTAAACACACATCTGGATGGATTGAGGCACCGGGTTATTCCAGGATTGCCTGTCTAGGCACCTGGGTAGACCAGGATTACCTGTTTTCTTTTGGACCGCCACCCAGGCTCAAAGGGATCGTGAGATTATTCATGCTAGAAACTTCCGTGTGCAGCCACAAGCTATTATGGGCTCTAGCATAGTTGACTAGCAGATGTAGGGGTTGTAGGTGGTACGGTCTCCCCATCGTAAGGTGCAAACACTTCTGGAAGACTATGTCTCGGTCATCCGTTTCTCAAACACCATGTAGTGCGAGAAATCCAACGGAGGAGATCGAGTCTTGTGGGGAAAAGTGCGCAAACCTCTGCAGAGTGTATAAACTAATCATGATTAGCCGTGTCCCCGGTTATGGACATCTTGAGTATCTGGTACTTGGATTATCATATTGATCTCATCACGTTACTTTAAATGAATATTGTTGGGTTTTAATGATGTTACTTAATTGGGATTGAGAATGCTGTCAACCATTCTCAATGTTCAACAACCACCATGATAGTTAAATAAAATTTATTCCTTTGCAGTAGGGAAAAATTGGCTTTTCGCAAAAACCTTATAACCATAGAGCTTTTCCACCAGCCAAATATGCATGTAGTGATAGCCATTGTTCATCATTTCTCCCTATGGTGTGAATTTGCCAGTACATTCAATGTACTGACCCTTTGTGGCTGCAACATCTCATGTTGCAGGAATCTTACGACGAGTAAGTGATACGTTAGGGTTACGATTTTCTACACTCAACTTTGTCGTTGGTGTTGATGGGAATCCACAACCTTGTTACTTCCGCTATTTTGGATTGAGGTAATATTATTTACGTTACTTTTTACATGTGATTTACCTCTGTTATAAATCCTCGAGTACTGTGTGTGTCAGCATACCGATCCAGGGATGACACTTAAGCACAGAGACTTGATCCATTCGGGTCGGGTCCCTATAGCCCCTCTCCTTCTTCATCTTCCTTGGTGTCCGCCTAGATGGGAGGAGAGTTCCCCCTCTGGTCCTTGGTCTCCATGGCCGCGGAGAGGCGGGAGCCCCTCTGAGATTGGATCTCCCTCTCTGTTCTCTTCCGTTTCGCGTCCCCCAGATCTGGCCGAAAACCGTTTCTAATATTCCCGGAGATCCGTAACTCTGATTGTGCTAAGATTTTAACACGATTTTTTCGGATATAAGCTTCCTTGCGCCCGAAGTATAGCTCCAACCGGCATACAAGGTGGGCACAACCCACCACCGTGCTAGGCTCAAGGGTGGTGGGCTAGTGTCTTGTGCCCTGTGTGGGCCTCCGTTTGCGGTGATTCCAACTCCCAAAAATCACATATATCCCAAAATAATTCTCTGTGAAATTTTATTGCATTTGGACTTCGTTTGATATGGATACTCTGCGATACAAAAAAGATGCAGAAAATAAGAACTAGCACTGGGCACTGGATCAATAGGTTCGTCCAATAAATCATATAAAAATGTGCCAAAATATGTGAAAGTCGTATAATATTGGCTTGAAAAAATCTAAAATTATAGATACGACAGAGACGTATCAGTATCCCCAAGCTTAATTCTTGCTCGTCCTCGAGCAGGTAAATGATAAAAAAGATAATTTTGATGTGAAATGCTACCTAACTTAGACTTGATCATATGTCTAGGCATGGCATGAATATTAAGACATAAGTGATTCAAAGCAATAGTCTATAATTTGACATAAAGACATGAATACTCAGGCATCCCAACAAACAATCATGTCTTTCAAAATATCAACGCTAAAGAAAGTTATCCCTACAAAAGCATATAGTCTTGTCATGCTCTGTCTTCTTAACACAAAGTATTTATCATGCACAACCCCGATGACAAGCCGAGAAATTGGTTCTTACTTTTTAACGCGCTTCGGCTTTTTCAACTCTCACGCAATACATGAGCACAAGCCATGGATATAGCACTACGGGTGGAATAGAGTATAATGATAGGGGTAAATATAGAGAAGACAAAAAAGTAGAAAGTCTCACATCGATGCAGCTAACCGACGGGCTATGGAGATGCCCATCAATCGATATCAACGTGAGGAGTAGGGATTGCCATGCAACGAATGCACTAAGAGCTATAAGTGTATGAAAGCTCATTATGAAAACTAAGTGGGTGTGCATCTAATCCTATAATGAAAAATTCCCACTAGTATATGAAAGTGACAACATAGGAGACTCTCCATATGAAAAACATGGTGCTACTTTGAAGCACAAGTGTGGTAAAGGATACTAACAATGCCACATCTCTCTTTGTTTCTTTTTTCTTTCTTTTTTATTTTTCTTTTTCTCTCATTGTTCGGAGTCTCATCCCGACTTGTGGGGGAATCATAGTCTCCATCATCCTTTCCTCACTGGGGCACTGCTCTAAAAATGAATAATAATCATCACAGTTCTATTTACTTATAACTCAAAAGAAACAAAAATTACAACTCGATACCTATGACAAAGTATGACTCTATATGAATGCCTCTGGCAATGATCTAGCGTAACATGTATGAAAAATGATGAACGGTGGCTGAGCCACAACTACTATGCCAGTTATACGATCATGCAAAGCAATATGACAATGAATGCTCAAGTCATCAAACGGAAGTGGTGGAAGTTGCATGGCAATATATCTCAGAATGGCCATGGAAAAGCCATAATAGGTAGGTATGGTGGCTGTTTTGAGGAAGATATAATAAGGCTTATGTGTGATAGAGCGTATCATATCATGGAGCTTGGATGCACCTACAAAGTTTGCACCACGTCTCAATGTGAGAAAGGGCAAATGCACGGTACCGTAGATGCTAGCAGATTGCGGAAAGGTAAGAGTGCGTATAATCCATGGACTCGAATTAGTCATAAAGAACTCATATACTTATTGCAAAATTTTATTAGCCCTTGAAGCAAAGTACTACTACGCATGCCCCTAGGGGGATAGCTTGGTAGGAAAAGACCATCGCTCGTCCCCGACCGCCACTCATAAGGTAGACAATCAATAATAAATCATGCTCCAACATCATAGCATAACGAGAGACTATACATGCATGCTTCGGGAATCACAAACCTTAAAACCAATATTCTTACTAAATACAAACGTTTACTAGTACCTCCCACATATTCCATCTCTATATAACAAAACTATTGCAAGGAATCAAACATATCATATTCAGTGATCCATAAGTTTTATGTAGGATTTTATGACTAACCATGCAATTGACCAATTCCTGTTGACTCTCTAAATAGGTATAAGTGAATCATGAGAGTTTTCATTCTTTCTACAAAATACCATGCTATAATAAATATAAGTGAAGCAAAAGAGCATTCTTCAAATAACGGTTTTCTATGTGAAGATAAACAGGCAATCCAAACTTCAAATGATATAAGTGAAGCACATGAAGCATTCTATAAAGCCACAATCAAAAGGTATAAGTGAAGTGCAATGAGCATTCTATAAATCAACCATGGACTATCTCATACCAGCATGGTGGATAAAAGAAGTGAAAACTAAATGCAAAAGACGCTCCAAGATTTGCACATATCACATGAACGAAACGAAACCGAAAACATACCGATACTTGTTGAAGAAAGATGGGATACCTTCTGGGGCATCCCCAAGCTTAGATGCTTTAGTCTCCTTGAATATTTACTTGGGGTGCCTTGGGAATCCCCAAGCTTGAGTTCTTTCCTCTCCTCCTTCTCCTCATATCGAAACCTCCTCGATCTTTGATCACTTCATCCACACAAAACTCAACAGAAAGTTCGGTAAGATCCGTTAGTATAATAAAGCAAATCACTACTCTAAGTACTGTTGCAAACTAATTCATATTTTTTTTTCATTGTAGCTACTGTAATATAACTTTTTCATGGCTTATACCACCGAAAAAATTAATAGTTTCATCAAAACGAGCAAAACAATGCATCAAAAACAGAATCTGTCTTAAACATGACAGTTTGTAGTAATCTGAACATTCACCATACTTCTGTTACTCCAAAAATTCTGAAACAATTAGGAAAAAACTAAAAAAATTGTATAGAAAGACAGTGCAAAAAAGTTTCAGAACCATTTGACTTTCCAGTAAAAAATGTAAAATCGAGCACTACAGCCAAAGTTTCTGTTTTGCACCGCACAAACCAACAAGCAATCTAATCATCCTAAAGGCAAATCTTGGCACACTATTTTTATAATACAATGGAATTGTACAAGGAGATAATTATTTTTGTGAGAATATTCATGAAAATTCAACATTTTTTCCATGAGCATGAACACAAGTGTTCAAGGTCGACCCTCACTTCTCCAATGCATAACTTCCAATCGCTTCTCTTTTGTGAAAAAGTTTTAAAATTCCCCTCTATATTTTTTGTTTTTAAACTTTTATAAAAGCACTCAACAGAAATAAATGACTCTCTAAAAATTCTAGGTTGTCTCCCTGGCAGCGCTTTCTTTAAAGCCATTAAGCTAGGCATAAAGTGCTCGTCTAATGAATCCACCCGGATCCCAAGGTATATCAAAGCCAATTTTAATTAACAATGATTTGGCATTTAGCAGTGAGCACAAATCAACATATATCAAGCAATGACGAAGTCTAACTCTCTTCCTATGCATCGGCATGTCATACAAGAACAATTCATGCACATTAAGTAAAGGCCAATGCATAGTACAAGCAATTTCTTGCAATTCTATTGTGTTGGAAACACAAAGAGGTGGAGATATAGTTCCTATTTCATAATAATTGCAAGTAGGAGCAGCAAGCACATGCATATTATACTTATCAAAATCATCATGTGTAATGGTAGAATGCAACCCATCAATGTAATCCTTAATAAGTGCAAACTTCTCCTCTATAGTGTAGTTCAGAGAATTCAAAAAGATAATAGGACTATCATGTGTGGGTGCAATAGCAACAATTTCATTCTTAACATAAGGAACTATAGCAAGTTCATCTCCATAAGCATCATTCATGTTGGCATCTTGTCCACAAGCATAGCAAGCATCAAATTCATCAAAAGGGGATATTTCAAAAGAATCAACGGGATCATAGCAATTATCATGGCATTCATCCTTCGGTAAGAACGAAGGAGAATTAAATAATGTATGAGTTGGAGAGTTACTCTCATTAGAAGGTGGGAACATGTAGCTAATCGTTCTTCCTCTGTTTGTTCTTCGCTCTCGTCATCATATTTTTCATGCAATGAGCTTGCAGTTTCATCAATTTCTTCCTCCATAAACTCCTGCAAAATATTAGTCTTTTCTTGGACAGCGGATTTATTCTCAATAAATACATCAATATCATAATTGTATTTATAATTATCATAGCAATATTTAAGGATAGCAAGATTTTTAGGTCTATAAACTGAATCATCAAAATCTTCAAACTTTTCAAACAAAGATTCAATTTCATATGCACCCTTAAAAGCAACAAATTCTTCTATTCGTTCCACATCATAATAATCATATATACCTCTAGCATATGAAGCCAAGGTTTCATTATCATTAAATTCACATGAAAAGGGGAGATGTGGAGTGTTCATCCTAGAGCAACAAGTATAATCATATCTCTGGCATAAATTCCAAGCATACCAGCGCAACATATGAATTTGATCCCATAACAATTTCCCTTTATGAGTCAAGCGATAATCCCTAGAGTATTCACGTTGATCCAACGTTACTCCCATTATATAGTTAAATGGGGTTCTCACAGGATTATCAAAGTAGTGCATAATATCTTTCACATAACGAGCATCGAGGGTTTTAGGAGGTTCCCCATCTCCATGAGTAGCAAGTACAACTAATTTTTTTGGTGTTTCGTGTTCCATATCCATAACTAAAGATAGAGAACAACTTAGAACAAGAAATGAAAACTACTTAGTGATAAAGCAAACAAGCACACACGAGAATATTCACCCCACGCTATAACTCCCCAGCAACGGCGCTAGAAAAAGGTCTTGATAACCCACAAGTATAGGGGATCGTTTGTAGCCTTTTTTGATAAATAAGAGTGTCGAACCCAATGATGAGCTAAAGGTAGAACAAATATTCCCTCAAGTTCTATCGACCACCGATACAACTCTACGCACACTTGACGTTTTCTTTACCGAAAACAAGTATGAAACTAGAAGTACTTTGTAGGTGTGATAGGGTAGGTTTGCAAGATAATAAAGAGCATGTAAATAAAATCTAGGGACTGTTTAGATAAAGACACAACGAAGTTAGTTTTAGTAGAGAGCTTTTGTCAACAAAAATGTTATTTGTCCCTAGGCAATTGATAATAAGTACCGGTAATCATTCTTGTAATTTTATATGAGGGAGAGGCATGAGCTAACATACTTTCTCTACTTGGATCATATGCACTTATGATTGTAACTCTAGCAAGCATCCGCAACTACTAAAGATCATTAAGGTCGTGAAACCCAACCATAGCATTAAGTATCAAGTCCTCTTTACTCCCATACGCCACAACCCACCTACTTGGGTTTAAGTTTTTGTCACTCTCGCAACCCACCGTAAGCAAATCATGAACATATTGCAACACCCTACAGCGGGGCCCCTCACATTTGCGCGAGAACGAAGGGCAGGGTAGGATAGCACCATAAATAAAATATACAATCATACCAGCCAAGATCATGATTAACCCACAGGACAAAACGGATCTACTCAAACATCATAGGATAACCATAGATCATTGGGAAATAATATATGGAGTTGAGCACCATGTTTAAGTAGAGATTACACCAGGGAGAAGAGGTGTCACACCGCTGCATAGAGGGGGAGAAAGTTGGTGTTGATGGTAGCAAGATTTTTGATGTAGATCGCCATCTTGATTGTTACCCCGGGCGGCACTTCGGCGCCATCGGAAGCGAGGGGGAGAGAGCCCCCCTCCTTCTTCTTCTTCCTTGGCGTCCCCCCTAGATGGGAGGAGAGTTCCCCCTTTGGTCCTTGGTCTACATGGCCGCGGAGGGTTGGGAGCCCCTCCGAGATTGGATTTTCCTCTCTGTTCTCTTCTGTTTCGCGTTCCCCAGATCTGGCCAAAAACCGTTTCTTACATTTCCAAAGATCTGTAACTCTGATTGCGCTGAGATTTTAACACGATTTTTTCCGGACATAAGCTTCCTTATGCTCGAAGTATAGCTCCAACCGATGTACGAGGTGGGCACAACCCACCACCGCGCGCCAGGCTCAAGGGTGGTGCACTGGTGTCTTGTGCCCTGTGTGGGCCTCCGTTTGTAGTGATTGCAACTCCCAAAAATCACATATATTCCAAAATAATTCTCCGTGAAATTTTATTGCATTTGAACTTCGTTTGATATGGATACTCTACGATACAAAAAACATGCAGAAAACAGGAACTGGCACTAGGCACTGGATCAACAGGTTAGTCCAATAAATCATATAAAAATTTGCCAAAAATATGTGGAAGTTGTATAATATTGGCATGAAACAATCAAAAATTATAGATACGATGGAGACGTATCAAAGCCCAAGATTTCCTTCTACTCCTGTTCTTGCAAAGCAAGGGATGTACTGCTTGAAATGAAAATTAAGATCATAAATTAGATATATTGAAATAACAGAGCAAGAGGCAAATATGGGAGTAACTGATAGAACAGATCAATATATAGATGAAAGCAAAGTACAAAAATATAGAATTAAAAAAAGATAATGTAACAAAGATTTGATGCAAATATATAGATAATGTAGCAACAGACGGTATATGTTCCCAAATTTAGGCCATGCCGACCGTGGTAGATTGAGATTGAACATATCGAGTGCTCCCTGAAGTCATCTGGAATGGTGAGATAGAACTTCGTTTCCGACTGGCCACAACCACAGTTGCCCGATTTGTGCTCGCAGTGTGGACACATGAATGAACACCCACGAATCAGCTAGAACAAAAATGATTCCACGGAGATTTCCGATGGTTGATTAACAGCGACGGTCATACTGCGATAAGAGATGTGAATATTTCGCTAATTAAGTTGATTACCTTCTCCATGAGAAAAATCCCCGGCCCAATCCCGTAGAAAACCATAGTCGACCAGAGTCTACAATGTCGGTGCAGATAGGCGGCGGAAAGCGGTAGGGGTGAAATCCTATGCCGTTTGGAGCACGACCTATGCCCTCCGCCAACAGTCGTCGAGCTTAGGGTGCAAATTTGCGGAGGATTCCACGGCGAGTGAGTGGGGACAAAGTGGGCGAGGGTTTTCTTTTTTCCTTTTGCATGTGTGAGTGAACACACATGGTTTGCAGAGGCGACGGAGATGACTCGTGTGCGATAGTAAATCACTGAGATTGAATGGGAGTCCAAATTTCCTTTGTCCTTCATCCATGCGTTTTTTCTACGATGAACATAAACCTTGCTGATCACCGTTTTCAAATTTGACACTTTTCAGGGTTCATTTACAATATTTAGGGGATTATGTGCTTTTGTAGGCATTAATGCACATAATTCAAATTCAAACAATTGGTGCTTGAAAAGGTGCACAAGGATGGTCTGGAAAAACCATACTCGTGGTATTTAGTAATTTCTCAAGCCTTTTACAACGAATGGGCTGAGATTTCAATGGAATGTGTGGCAATAGTCAACCACAAACGCGTCATTTACTGGGTTATCACCTATAGAACAATGAAATATGTGCTTGAAAAACATGACGCCTGGCATGGTGCCATGGAATGGCCTCACCGTGCCCTGGTTAAAAGCTGAGAAGGTTTGATTTATGTCATCATGCACACCCTTCATAAATTGAACCATCACCGTGGAAGTTCAATGCTTTCGAGAGGTAAATCACCAAGATTGAAGGGGAATCCAAATTTCCATCCTAGTTTGTCATTCAGTTTTTTTCCAACATCAACATACCGCCTCAAATGCAACGTGTTCAAATTTGACATTTTTCCGAACTCATTTACCATATTTAGGGGATTATGTTCATTTTTAGGCATTAATTATGCACATAATTCAAATTCGAACAATTGGTGCATGAAAAGGTGCACAAGAACGGTCTGGAAAACCATGCTTGTGCTATTTAGTACATTCTCATGCCTCTTACAAGGAATGGGAAGATATTTCAAGGAAATGTGTGGCAATAGTCAACCATAATAGTGTCGTTTACTGGGTTAACAACTATACAAAAATGAAATACATGCTTGGAAAACATGACGCCTGGTGCGGTGCCATGGTATGGCCTCACCGTGCCCTGGTAAAATGTCGTCATGCACGCCTTTCATAAAACGAACCATCACCGAGGAAGTTTCATGGTTTCGAGGGGGAAATCACCAAGATTGAAGGGGGATCCAAATTTCCTTTGTTCTTTGTCCACGAGTTTTTCTCGGTGATGAACATACAACCTGCAAATCATTGTGTTCAAATTTGGCACTTTTCCGGGTTCATTTGCCATATTTAAGGGATTATGTGCGTTTCCTAGGCATTAATGCACATAATTCAAGTTCAAAAAATCGGTGCATGAAAGGGTCCACAAGAATGTCCTGGAAAACCATGCTCGTGCCATTTAGTAAATTCTCATGCATTTTACAAGGAATGGACAGATATTTTGATGAAATGTGTGGCAATAGTCAACCACAAATGTTTGTTTGTTGGGTTTTCAACTATAGAAAAAATGAAATAAATGCCTAAAAACATGATGCCTGGCATGGTGCCATGGTATGACCTCACCATGCCCTGGTAAAAATTTGAAAAGGTTTGGCTTATGTCGTCATGCATGCCCTTCATAAATCGAACCATCACCGAGGAAGTTCCATGCTTTCGAGAGGGAAATCCCCAAAATTGAAGGGGAATCGAAATATCCCTCCTAGTTTGGCATTCAGTTTTTTTCCAACGATCAACATACCGCTCAAATGCAACATGTTCAATTTTGACATTTTTCC
Source organism: Triticum dicoccoides (assembly GCF_002162155.2). Taxonomy (NCBI): domain Eukaryota; kingdom Viridiplantae; phylum Streptophyta; class Magnoliopsida; order Poales; family Poaceae; genus Triticum; species Triticum dicoccoides. The sequence continues at coordinate 483,624,692 of NC_041382.1, read as the reverse complement.
GGGCTCATTTACCATATTTATGGGATTATGTGCATTTTCTTGGCATTAATGGACATAATTCAAATTCAAACAATCAGTGCATAAAAAGGTGCACAAGAACGGTCTAGAAACCCATGCTCGTGTTATTTAGTACATTCTCATGCCTTTTACATGGAATGGGCAGATATTTCAAGGAAATGTGTGGCAATAGTCAACCATAAACGCGTCGTTTACTGGGTTAACAACTATACAAAAAATGAAACACATGGTTGGAAAACATGACGCTTGGCATGGTGCCATGGTATGGCCTCACCATGCCCTGGTAAAAATTGGAGAATGTTTTCCTTATGTCGTGATGCACGCCTTTCATAAATTGAACCATCACCGAGGAAGTTTCTTGGTTTCAAGAGGGAAATCACCAAGATTGAAGGGGGATCCAAATTTCCTTTGTCCTTTGTCCACGAGTTTTTTTCTATGATGAACATACAACCTGCAAAGCACTGTGTTCAAATTTGGTTTCAGGTTCATTTGCCATATTTAGGGGATTATGTGCATTTCCTAGGCATTAATGAACATAATCCAAGTTCAAACAATCAGTGCATGAAAGGGTGCACTAGAACGGCCTGGAAAACCATGCTTGTGCCATTTAGTAACTTATCATGCTTTTTACAAGGAAGGGACGGATATTTCGATGAAATGTGTGGCAATAGTCAGCCAGAAAACATTTGTTCATTGGGTTTTCAACTACCGAAAAATGAAATAAATGCTTGAAAAACATGACGCCTGGCATGGTGTGCCATGGTATGACCTCACCATGCACTCGTCAAAATTAGAGAAGGTTTGTCTTATGTCATCATGCACGCCCTTCAAAAATCGAACCATCACCAAAGAAGTCCCATGCTTTCGAGACGGAAATCACCAAGATTGAAGGGGAATCCAAATTTTCTTTGTTCTTTGCCCTGGAGTTTTTTTCTATGAAGAACATACACCCTGCAAATCACTGTGTTCAAATTTGGCATTTTTCCGGGCTCATTTAACATATTCAGAGAATTATGTGCATTTTCAAGGCATTTAGCGCATATAAATCCAATCCAGCTACAAGTGCACGGGTGTGATTGTTGGGGAACATAGTAATTTCAAAAAAAAATCCTATGCAAATGTAAGATCATGGTGATGCATAGCAACGAGAGGGGAGAGTGTTGTCCATGTACCCTCGTAGACCGAAAGCGAAAGCATTAGCACAACGCGGTTGATGTAGTTGTACATCTTCACGATCCGACCGATCAAGTACCAAACACACGGCACCTCCGAGTTCAGCACACGTTCAGCCCGATGACATCCCTCGAACTTTGATCCAGCCGAGTGTTGAGGGAGAGTTTCGTCAGCACGACGTCGTGGTGACGATGATGATGTTCTACCGATGCAAGGCTTCACCTAAGCACCACTACAGTATTATCGAGGTGGACTATGGTGGAGGGGGCACCGCACATGGATAAAAGATCAACAAATCAATTGATGTGTCTCTAGGGTGCCCCCTACCCCCGTATATAAAGGAGCAAGGGGGAGAGGCGGCCGGCCAGGAGGGGCGCGCCAGGAGGAGTCCTACTCCCACCGGGAGTAGGACTCCCTCCCTTTTCCTTGTTGGATTAGGAGAGGAGAGGGAAGGAGAGAGAGGGGAAAAGGAAAGGGGGGCGCCGCCCCCCCTCCTTGTCCAATTCGGACTTGGGGGGAGGGGTGTGCGGCTGCCCCTTGGCCGCCTCTCCTCTTCCACCTATTGGGCCCATGAGGCCCAATAACCTCCGGGGGGTTCCGGTAACCCCCCGGTACTTCGGTATATATCCGATAACCCCTGGAACCATTCTGGTGTCCGAATATATTCTTCCAATATATCAATCATCATGTCTCGACCATTTCGAGACTCCTCGTTATGTTTGTGATCACATCCGGGACTCCGAACAATCTTTGGTACATCAAAACATATAAACTCATAATATAACTATCATTGAAACTTTAAGCGTGCGGACCCTACGGGTTCGAGAACTATGTAGACATGACCGAGACACGTCTCCGGTCAATAACCAATAGCGGAACCTGAATGCTCATATTGGCTCCCACATATTCTACGAAGATCTTCATCGGTCAAACCGCATAACAACATATGTTGTTTCCTTTGTCATCGGTATGTTACTTGCCCGAGATTTGAACGTTGGTATCTCAATACCTAGTTCAATATCATTACCGGCAAGTCTCTTTACTCGTTCCGTAATACATCATCCCGCAACTAACTCATTAGTTGCAATGCTTGCAAGGCTTAAGTGATGTGCATTATCGAGTGGGCCCAAGGATACCTCTCTGACAATCGGAGTGACAAATCCTAATCTCCAAATATGCCAACCCAACAAGTACCTTTGGAGACACCTGTAGAGCACCTTTATAATCACCTAGTTACGTTGTGACGTTTGGTAGCACACAAAGTGTTCCTCTGGTAAATGGGAGTTGCATAATCTCATAGTCATAGGAACATGTATAAGTCATGAAGAAAGCAATAGCAACAAACTAAACGATCAAGTGCTAAGCTAACGGAATGGGTCAAGTCAATCACATCATTCTCCTAATGATGTGATCCCGTTAATCAAATAACAACTCATGTCTATGGCTAGGAAACATAACCATCTTTGACAAACGAGCTAGTCAAGTAGATGCATACTAGTGACACTTTGTTTGTCTATGTATTCACACAAGTATTATATTTCCGGTTAATACAATTCTAGCATGAATAATAAACATTTATCATGATATAAGGAAATAAATAATAACTTTATTATTGCCGCTAGGGCATATTTCCTTCAGTCTCCCACTTGCACTAGAGAAAATAATCTAGATTACACAGTTATGATTCTAACACCCATGGAGCCTTCGTGCTGATCATGTTTTGCTCATGGAAGAGGCTTAGTCAACGGGTCTGCAACATTCAGATCCGTATGTATCTTGCAAATTTCTATGTCTCCCACCTGGACTAAATCCCGGATGGAATTGAAGCGTCTCTTGATGTGCTTGGTTCTCTTGTGAAATCTGGATTCCTTCGCCAAGGCAATTGCACCAGTATTGTCACAAAAGATTTTCATCGGACCCGATGCAATAGGTATGACACCTAGATTGGATATGAACTCCTTCATCCAGACTCCTTCATTTGCTGCTTCCGAAGCAGCTATGTACTCCGCTTCACACGTAGATCCCGCCACGACACTTTGTTTAGAACTGCACCAACTGACAGCTCCACCGTTCAATGTAAACACGTATCCGGTTTGTGATTTAGAATCGTCTGGATCAGTGTCAAAGATTGCATCAACGTAACCATTTATGATGAGCTCTTTGTCACCTCCATAAACGAGAAACATATCCTTCGTCCTTTTCAGGTATTTCAGGATGTTCTTGACCGCTGTCCAATGATCCACTCCTGGATTACTTTGGTACCTCCCTGCTAAACTAATAGCAAGGCACACATCAGGTCTGGTACACAGCATTGCATACATGATAGAGCCTATGGTTGAAGCATAGGGAACATCTTTCATTTTCTCTCTATCTTCTGCAGTGGTCGGGCATTGAGTCTTACTCAACTTCACACCTTGTAACACAGGCAAGAACCCTTTCTTTGCTTGATCCATTTTGAACTTCTTCAAAACTTTGTCAAGGTATGTGCTTTGCGAAAGTCCAATTAAGCGTCTTGATCTATCTCTATAGATCTTGATGCCCAATATATAAGCAGCTTCATAGAGGTCTTTCATTGAAAAACTCTTATTCAAGTATCCCTTTATGCTATCCAGAAATTCTATATCATTTTCAATCAGCAATATGTCAACCACATATAATATCAGAAATGCTACAGAGCTCCCACTCACTTATTTGTAAATACAGGCTTATCCAAAAGTCTGTATAAAACCAAATGCTTTCATCACACTATCAAAGCGCTTATTCCAACTCCGAGAAGCTTGCACCAGTCCATAAATGGATCGCTGGAGCTTGCACACTTTGTTAGCTCCTTTTGGATTGACAAAACCTTTCGGTTGCATCATATACAACTCTTCTTCCAGAAATCCATTCAGGAATGCAGTTTTGACATCCATTTGTCAAATTTCATAATCATAAAATGCGGCAATTTCTAACATGATTCGGACAGACTTAAGCATCGCTACGGGTCAGAACTTCTCATCATAGTCAACCCCTTGAACTTGTTGAAAACCTTTTGCAATAAGTCAAGCTTTATAAACAGTAACATTACCGTCAACGTAAGTCTTCTTCTTGAAGATCCGTTTATTCTCAATGGCTTGCCGATCAATGAGCAAGTCAACCAAAGTCCACACTTTGTTCTCATACATGGATCCCATCTCAGATTTCATGGCCTCAAGCCATTTTGCGGAATCTGGGCTCACCATCGCTTCTTCATAGTTCGTAGGTTCGTCATGGTCTAGCAACATAACTTCCAGAACAGGATTACCGTACCACTTTGGTGCGGATCTTACTCTGGTTGACCTACGAGGTTCAGTAACAATTTGATCTGAAGTTTCATGATCATCATCATTAACTTCCTCACTAATTGGTGTAGGTGTCGCAGAAACTGGTTTCTGTGATGAACTACTCTCCAATAAGGGAGTGGGTACAGTTACCTCATCAAGTTCTACTTTCCTCCCACTCACTTCTTTCGAGAGAAACTCCTTCTCTAGAAAGATTCTGAATTTAGCAACAAAAGTCTTTCCTTCGGATCTGTCATAGAAGGTGTACCCAACTGTCTCTTTTGGGTATCCTATGAAGACACATTTTTCTGATTCGGGTTCGAGCTTATCAGGTTGAAGCTTTTTCACATAAGCATCGCAGCCCCAAACTTTAAGAAATGACAACTTTGGTTTCTTGCCAAACCACAGTTCATAAGGCGTCGTCTCAACGGATTTCGATGGTGTACTATTTAACATGAATGCATCCGTCTCTAAAGCATAACCCCAAAACGATAGTGGTAAATCAGTAAGAGACATCATAGATCGCACCATATGAAGTAAAGTATGATTGTGACATTTGGACACACCATTACGCTGTGGTGTTCCGGGTGGCGTGAGTTGTGAAACTATTCCACATTGTTTCAAATGAAGACCAAACTCGTAACTCAAATATTCTGCTCCACGATCAGATCGTAGAAACTTTATTTTCTTGTTACGATGATTTTCAACTTCACTCTGAAATTCTTTGAACTTTTCAAATGTCTCAGACTTATGTTTCATTAAGTAGGTATACCCATATCTGTTCAAATCATCTGTGAAGGTGAGAAAATAACGATATCCACCACGAGCCTCAGTATTCATCAGACCACATACATCTGTATGTATGATTTCCAACAAATCTGTTGCTCGCTCCATAGTACCGGAGAACGGTGTTTTAGTCATCTTGACCATGAGGCACGCTTCGCAAGTACCAAGTGATTCATAATCAAGTGGTTCGAAAAGTCCATCAGTATGGAGTTTCTTCATGCGCTTTATATGATATGACCTAAACGGCAGTGCCACAAATAAGTTGCACTATCATTATCAACTCTGCATCTTTTGGCTTCAATATTATGAATATGTGTATTACTACTATCGAGATTCAATAGAAATAGACCACTCTTCAAGGGTGCATGACCATAAAAGATATTACTCATATAAATAGAACAACAATTATTCTCTGTTTAAATGAATAACCGTCTCACATCAAACAAGATCCAGATATAATGTTCATGCTCAATGCTGGCACCAAATAACAATTATTCATGTCTAAAACTAACCCCGAAGTTAGATGTAGAGGTAGCATGCCGACTGCGATCACATCGACTTTGGAACCATTTCCCACGCGCATAGTCACCTCGTCCTTAGCCAATATTCGCTTAATCCGTAGCCCCTGTTTTGAGTTGCAAATATTAGCAACAGAACTAGTATCAAATACCCAGGTGCTATTGCGAGCATTAGTAAGGTACACATCAATAACATGTATATCACATATACGTTTGTTCACCTTGCCATCCTTCTTATCCGCCAAATACTTGGGGTTGTTCCGCTTCCAGTGACCAGTCTGCTTGCAGTAGAAGCACTCAGTATCAGGCTTTGGTCCAGACTTGGGTTTCTTCTCTTGAGTAACAACTTGTTTGCCGTTCTTCTTGAAGTTTCCCTTCTTCTTCCCTTTGCCCTTTTTCTTGAAACTGGTGGTCTTATTGACCATCAACACTTGATGCTCCTTCTTGATTTCTACCTCCGCAGCCTTTAGCATCGTGAAGAGCTCGGGAATTATCTTATTCATCCCTTGCATATTATAGTTCATCATGAAGCTTTTGTAGCTTGGTGGCAGTGATTGAAGAACTCTGTCAATGACACTATCAACAGGAAGATTAACTCCCAGTTGAGTCAAGTGATTATGATACCCAGAGATTTTGAGTATATGTTCACTGACAGAACTATTCTCCTCCATATTGCAGCTATAGAACTTATTGGAGACTTCCTATCTCTCAATCCGGGCATTTGCTTGAAATATTAACTTCAATTCCTGGAACATCCCATATGCTCCATGACGTTCAAAATGTCGTTGAAGTCCCGGTTCTAAGACGTAAAGCATGGCACACTGAACTATCGAGTAGTCATCAGCTTTACTCTACAAAATGTTCTTAACATTGTCAGCAGCATCTGCAGCAGGCCTAGCACCCAGCGGTGCTTCCAGGACGTAATTCTTCTGTGCAGCAATGAGGATAATCCTCAAGTTGAGGATCCAGTCTATGTAATTGCTACCATCACCTTTCAACTTTGCTTTCTCAAGGAACGCATTAAAATTCAACGGAACAACAGCACGGGCCATCTATCTACAATCAACATAGACAAGCAAAATACTATCAGGTACTAAGTTCATGATAAATTTAAGTTCAATTAATAATATTATTAAATAACTCCCACTTAGATAGACATCCCTCTAATCCTCTAAGTGATCACGTGATCCAAATCAACTAAACCATGTCTGATCATCACGTGAGATGGAATAGTTTCAATGGTGAACATCACTATGTTGATCATATCTACTATATGATTCACCCTCGACCTTTCGGTCTTCGTGTTCTGAGGCCATATCTGTTATATGCTAGGCTTGTCAAGTTTAACATGAGTATTCCGCGTGTGCAAATGTTTTGCATCTGTTCTATTTGAACGTAGAGCCTATCACACCCAATCATCACGTGGTGTCTCAGCACGAAGAACTTTCGCAACGATGCATACTCAGGGAGAACGCTTATACTTTGATAATTTAGTGAGGGATCATCTTATAATGCTACCGTCAATCAAAGCAAGATAAGATGCATAAAAAGATAAACATCACATGCAATCAATATAGGTGATATGATATGGCCATCATCATCTTGTGCTTGTGATCTCCATCTCTGAAGCACCATCATGATCACCATCGTCACCTGTGCGACACCTTGATCTCCATCGTAGCATCATTGTCGTCTCGCCAATCTTATGCTTCTATGACTATCGCTACCGCTTAGTGATAAAGTAAAGCATTACAGGGCGACTGCATTGCATACAATAAAGCAACAACCATATGGCTCCTGCCACTTGCCGATAACTCGGTTACAAAACATGATCATCTCATACAATAAAAGTTAGCATCATGTCTTGACCATATCACATCACAACATGCCCTGCAAAAACAAGTTAGACGTCCTCTACTTTGTTGTTGCAAATTTTACGTGGCTCCTACGGGCTTAGCAAGAACCGTTCTTACCTATGCATCAAAACCACAACGATAGTTTGTCAAGTTGATGTTGTTTTAACCTTCGCAAGGACCGGGCATAGCCACACTCGGTTCAACTAAAGTTGGAGAAACTGACACCTGCCAGCCACCTGTGTGCAAAGCATGTCGGTAGAACTAGTCTCGCGTAAGCGTGCGCGTAATGTCGGTCCGGGCCGCTTCATCCAACAATACCGCCGAATCAAAGTATGACATGCTGGTAAGCAGTATGACTTCTATCGCCAACAACTCACTTGTGTTCTACTCGTGCATATGACATCTACGCATAAAACCAGGCTCTGATACCACGGTTGGGGAATGTAGTAATTTCAAAAAAAATCCTACGCACAAGCAAGATCATGGTGATGCATAGCAACGAGAGGGGAGAGTGTTTTCCACGTACCCTCGTAGACCGAAAGCGGAAGCATTAGCACAACGCGGTTAATGTAGTCGTACGTCTTCACGATCCGACTGATCAAGTACCAAACACACCACTGCTAGGAAAAGGCCTACTAATGGTGCACCAGTTTTGCCTACTAATGGCGCATCACTGGTGCGCCATTAGTATCACACCACTAGTATTTTTTACTAATGGCGCACCACGGGTGCGCCATTAGTATCTGGTATACTAATGGCGCACCACATAGTGCGCCATTAGTATATAACATCATGCGCCATTAGTATGCCTCCCAGGGGCCATATTTAACCATGTGCTTTGGCACACTAATGGCGCACTACGGATGGATGCGCCATTAGTATACTTGGCATACTAATGGCGCACTCTGTAGTGATGCACCATTAGTATGAATATTAGGTTTTATTTTTTTTCACTTTTCTGATTTTTGCACATGTTACAAAATATATTATTTGATAGAATATAGACAGTAGCACACAACAACAGCAGATTCATCGAATACAATAGAAGATTAGTCTCTGAATACAATTCATCATATTAGTCTCCAAATTCAAAAGACCGAACAAAGATAAAACATTACAAGTCTCGAGACCGCGAGTATCGAGTTTGTCGGAAGTAATACTAATCCTAAAAAGTCCTACTAATCATCATCATACAACTTCTACTCGTTATTCATAACAAGTCATACGATCATCATCTTGATAGTCATCGAACCAACCCTACTTAATTGTTCTTAGCACATGATCATCAGTATTAGGCAGGACCTAAATACCCTATTTAAGCTAAAATAGCATAAAACAATATAGACCCTGACTCTCCATTATGGAGAATGGAGTACATCCTGTCTCCAATTCTTGCGCTTCGCTTCCTTTTGCTTCCAAGAAGCTCCTTACGACTGTCCATACATTTTTCCATCCCTTGATTTTCATGTATCCACTTCTTTTAGAAATCTCGTATGGACAGTTGAGATTCGTAGGACGACCTGGTTGTATGTTCAAAACATTAACACTACCTTTCTGATACATCATGCGAGGCACACAATTCTCTAGGATTATCTGTTGAAGAACATAGTAATAACTTCATAGTTAGCAATGATGTACTAGTTTTAGAAGTATGCAAAAGATGCACGAATGTCGTAATAGTAAAAATCTTACCAGGGTATCTCCATGGTAGTTACCGTAGTTGAACACATGCACTAGTGGCACGTATTTACCATAATGTTGAGGAGTTTGATTATGGATAATGTAATTCTCAATGTCAGTACAAAATCCGACCAGATGATTTTTCTCCTTGTAAGTTGTTAATTCGGAGCCATCGGTGTAGTGGGTTTTGTCTACCATCTCCCGCACATTCTTTGAACAATAAAAATAAGCTGTCAATGGAAATAAGCTGTCAACTATTTTGAAATAAACAATATAAATTAGCTAATAACTATGTTTGAGAAACTCACATAGCGGTAGAACTGGAGGCGTATCAACAAGGACCCAAATGTCCATATTGTCTTGGTTGATGTCAGGATTACCAAGATCCATGGTGATAAGCATACCCTCATCAAAACCATACATCTTGCAAAATGCTTCCCAATTTTTGCAACCAAAATGGGTTACGCTCTCAGAATTATATAGATTTACTTCAAAGTCCACATCGTGATGAGTCCTTAGGTGAATTTTCTTTGTTTCAAAAATTTCATGGTCTTCAAAATCCATCCTCTCCAAGACATAGCGTCTTGCATGGCATGGGATAAGCTATACTCGAATTGTAAAAGATGAAAATTACATGTTGCAATAGTTGAAGTCATGCTTAATTATGAAAATAACACTTGTCATCGTTGTGTACCGTTTCAACTTCGAAGGTCTCCTCGAGCTTAATGCTGAAGCGCCGATCATCGTCTAGGTGAGGCATGTCGCACAGACCTCGATCGTCGTGGCACCAGTCGCACTCCGCCGGGAGACTTTCGTCGTCCGATGATGATGACGACATATCCTACGTTCATAATTCAAAACTACATCATTTAGGGTTTGTCGACACCGAGGCATCCTAAAAGCTAAGCTTTTATCATTTAGGGTTTGTCGACGCTGAGGCACCCTAAAAGCCTAAGCTTTCATCATTTAGGTTCTTATCGACACCGAGGCACCCTAAAAGCCAAGGTTTTATCATTTAGGGTTTGTCGATGTCGAGGCACCCTAAAAGCCTAAGCTTTCATCATTTAGGTTTTGTCGACGCCGAGGCACCCTAAAAGCCTAAGCGTACATCATTTAGGTTCTCATCGACACCGAGGCACCCTATAGAAGCGAAGTTAAGTTTTCATCATTTAGGGTTTATCGATGCCGAGGCACCCTAGGTTGGGCCTAATCACTTGGCACTAATCACTTGGCTCTATTGCCACCTATGTTGGGTTTATCATCTAGGGTTTATCGATGCTAACGAGAATTCTAAGTTGGGCCTAATCACTTGGCTCTATTGCCACCTATGGTTTAATGCAGCAAGAATGGCGGGGCAGTTGATCCTACTTAACTAAGTACTAAGATACCCCGGCCCATGCATTAGTCGCAAGTACCCCATATGTCCTATTTTTAGCAAAGTCATGCTAAAATTCACGGAAAATTTCAGCATGACCTTTGCTGAAAATAGGACATATGGAGTACCCGAATTTGCCGAAACGGAAGTTAATCGACATTCCGGCAAACTTAAGGGCCTCTCGAGGTACAGCAGCAGCATCACAAGTTGACAAAATTCCCAAGTAGTACAGCAGCAGCATCACAAGTAGTACCAATGAACATATAGTCCAGCAAAGTTGAAAAAGCTGAAGTTCTCAGCATGAAGAATCACACAACACAGCACCTACATTATGATGATACATTTGGAGATTGCACATACAGTTTTCACATAAGCATAGCTATTCTGGAGATTGCACATACAGTTTTCACATAAGCATAATTGTTCTGGAGATTGCACATACAGTTTTTGACAGCACAACACCTATGATAACACATACAATTTTCGTTACTGCTCCCAAATGAAATGACACTCTGACATGGCTGCAATTTTTAGTGTCTACTTATCTGCAATTTTTCAGTGTCTACTTAGGAGAAATAGGTTTCAAACTTCAGCTTGCTTTGTATAAGGAGACAAAAAACTATCTAAGGAGTTCTTCAAGTTCAAGTTACAGCATGCATGACATTTTCCTACACAATGCTTGTTGTAAATAATTACTTAAAGTAAACACTTTTTTTTATCTTAGCTTACTTACAACAGAATGCCTATCTTTCGGGTTTTCCAATTCCTTTTGTTTCATTTTCAACATTGCTCTATTTGTAATTAATAGCACTGTTCAAGAAATCTGTATATGCAATCTATAGAGATCCCCCTCCTGACTTTTAGACTGATTTTCCATCAAAATTGAAAATAGTTACACTAAGTTTCAAAATAAAACATACACTTCTCAATTTTACAAACTGAAAATTACTCTAAAACTGAAACTTTAACTGACTTTTAGACTGAATTTTTACTCCAAGAGTTTTTATATTCAGATCACTTTAACTGAATTTTACATTGAGTTTTAGATTGAATTTTAAACTTTCTTGCAATATAAGCTTGCCGTACACTCTATATTTAGATCAGGAGCCAAGCTCTAAAATTGAATTTTTTACTGAATTTTTATGACTGCATCTGTTTCAATTTCAGTTTTAGATAAAGTTTATATTCAGATTAGGAGACTGACTTTTAAACTGACTTTATATTCAGTTTCAGGTAAGGATATCAGAGAATCTACAGCGAGGGGCGGCCGGCGCGGTGAGCACGAGCCCGCATGCACAAACGGTGACTAAACAAGGAGAAAAACAGGGGAATCGATGGAGGCGCTCACCGCGGAGCTGGGGAAGGAGACGGCGAGGCCGAGGATGGTCGGGGCAGCGCGGATCGACGCCGAGAAGCAGTGGTCGGTGATGAGGAAGAAGAGGTCGATGCGCTCGATCCTTGATGACCCGGCTCCAATCCGTGGACGTAGGCGATGAAGGTGATGATGGTGTTGCTCCTGGCGCAGCTCCTAGGCACGACGACGGAGGACGGGGCGGTCGGTGGCCGCGGTGACGCGCAGCGGCGGCGCTCGGGGTGGAGGGAAGGAGCGGGGCAGGCCGTCAGCGGCGAGGACCGAGAGGGCGATTGAGGAGTGGAGGGAAGGAGCGGGGCAGGCCGTCGGCGGCGAGGACCGAGACGGCGAGGCGGGGCGCGGGGGTCGTCGGGCGAGGGGGGAATGAATCTGGTGAGGGGGGAGTGAATCTGGCGAGCGGGAGGGACGAAGGGATCGGGCGACTAGGGGGGAAGATTACTAATGGCGCACCCCTTGGCGGTGCGCCATTAGTATGTTTTTTATAGCAATGGTGCACCCCCGAGAAGGTGCGCCATTAGTATTCTTTTTTTAGATAGCAATGGCACACCAGCCAGCCGTGCGCCATAAGTAATATTTTTTTTATTATTTTGTTGCATCTAATAATTTAATAGAAAATTAATATGAATATGAATATGAATATGAAAATGAATATGAATATGAAAATGAATATGAATATGAAACAGTAATAAATTTTTATAAAAACAGTAATATTTTTTAAAAATATCATCAAATTTGTTATATGAAAATATTTATGAATCGAAAAAATATCATCAAATTTATTATTTGAAAATATCATCAAATTTGTTATTTGAAAATATAAACAAATT
>NC_041382.1:483505388-483611681 GCF_002162155.2 Triticum dicoccoides | reverse complement strand
GGGTGCGGTGGGTCGTCGGCGGCGATGGAGCGGGGGAGGGTGCGGGGGGTCGTCGGCGGCGGCGTGGGTCGGGGCAGCGGGGGGAATTAGCTATGGGGGCGAGGGAGAGGGATGAAGGGAATTAGCTAGGGGGAATCTTACTAATGGCGCACCTGCGGTCCGTGCACCATTAGTAATCTTTTTTACATAGCAATGGCGCACCAGGCAGAGGTGCGCCATTAGTAATCTTTTTTTACATAGCAATGGCGCACCAGGCAGATGTGCGCCATTAGTAATCTTTTTTTATATATAGCAATGGCGCACCAGCCAGAGGTGCGCCATAAGTAATTTTTTTTGTTGCATGTAATAATTTTTTAGAAAATGAATATGAATATGAAACAGTAATATTTTTTTATAAAAATAGTAATAGTTGTTGTTTAACAACAATTGTAGTCTACACTTTATTATTATTATTTTTTAAAAAATGAAGAGGGGAGAGGAGGCGCGGGTGGGATCGAGATCGAGATGGAGGGGGATCGAGATCGAGTGTCCTCATGAATATTCAATATTTTATCATATTGAATATGAAAAAATATCATCAAATTTGAAAAAATATTCATGAATTCAAAAAGTTCCCATGAAATTTAAAAATATTCATGATATCAAAAAGTGCCCATGAAATTTAAAAATATTCATGATATCAAAATATATACTAATGGCGCACTTCTACAGGGTGCGCCATTAGTAGTTTAAACTAGTAATGGCGCACTGTGAGGCGGTGCGCCATTAGTAGTTTTGCAAAAAAAGAATAAAAAAAATTCAGTACTGGCGCACTCCCTGTCTGGTGCGCCATTACTAGTTAGAACTAGTAATGGCGCACTTCGGTAGGATGCGCCATTAGTATGTATGTAAAAATGAAAAAAAATTATCACTAGTGGCGCACCTGTTTTCTGGTGCGCCATTAGTGTCTTCCACACTAATGGCGCATCACCAACTGGTGCGCCATTAGTATATAGTAGTGGCGCACTACTTCCCTGGTGCGCCATTAGTGTCAATCCTATCTATAGCCCTTTTCCTAGTAGTGCACGGCACCTCCGAGTTCAGCACACGTTCAGCCCGATGATGTACCTCGAACTCCGATCCAGCCGATTGTTGAGGGAGAGTTTCGTTAGCATGATGGCGTGGTGATGATGATGATGTTCTACCGATGCAGGGCTTCGCCGAAGCACCGCTAAGTATCATCGATGTGGACTATGGTGGAGGGGGGCACCGCGCGCGGCTAAAAGATCAACAAATCAATTGATGTGTGTCTAGGGTGCCCCTGCCCCCGTATATAAAGGATCAAGGAGGGGAGAGGCGGCCGGCCAGGAGGGGCGCGCCAGGAGGAGTCCTACTCCCACCAGGAGTAGGACTCCCTCCCTTTTCCTTGTTGGATTAGGAGAGGAGAGGGAAGGAGAGAGAGGGGAAAAGGAAAAGGGGGCGCCGCCCCCCCTCCTTGTCCAATTCGGACTTGGGGGGGGGCAGGGGCGTGCAGCTGCCCCTTGGCCGCCTCTCCTCTTCCACCTATTGGGCCCATGAGGCCCAATAACCTCCTGGGGGTTCCGGTAACCCCCTGCTACTCCGGTATATATTCGATAACCCCCGGAACCATTCCGGTGTCCGAATATAGTCTTCCAATATATCAATCTTCATGTCTCGACCATTTCGAAACTCCTCGTTATGTCTGTGATCACATCCGGGACTCCGAACAATCTTTGGTACATCAAAACATATAAACTCATAATATAACTGTCATCGAAACTTTAAGCATGCAGACCCTACGGGTTCAAGAACTATGTAGACATGACCGAGACCCGCCTCCGGTCAATAACCAATAGCGGAACCTGGATGCTCATATTGGCTCCCACATATTCTACGAAGATCTTTATCGTTTAAACCGCGTAACAACATACGTTGTTCCCTTTGTCATCGGTATGTTACTTGCCCGAGATTCGATCGTCGGTATCTCAATACCTAGTTCAATCTCGTTACCGGCAAGTCTCTTCCGCAACTAACTCGTTAGTTGCAATGCTTGCAAGGCTTAAGTGACGTGCATTACCGAGTGGGCCCAGAGATACCTCTCCGACAATCGGAGTGACAAATCCTAATCTCGAAATACGCCAACCCAACAAGTACCTTTGGAGACACCTGTAGAGCACCTTTATAATCATCCAGTTACGTTGTGACGTTTGGTAGCACACAAAGTGTTCCTCCGGTAAACGGGAGTTGCATAATCTCATAGTCATAGGAACATGTATAAGTCATGAAGAAAGCAATAGCAACAAACTAAACGATCAAGTGCTAAGCTAACGGAATGGGTCAAGTCAATCACATCATTCTCCTAATGATGTGATCCCGTTAATCAAATGACAACTCATGTCTATGGCTAGGAAACATAACCATCTTTGATCAACGAGCTAGTCAAGTAGAGGCATAGTAGTGATACTCTGTTTGTCTATGTATTCACACAAGTATTAGGTTTCCGGTTAATACAATTCTAGCATGAATTATAAACATTTATCATGATATAAGGAAATAAATAATAACTTTATTATTGCCTCTAGGGCATATTTCCTTCATTGATGTGAGGGACGTGGATTGTCGTTCGATTGCGGCTCATCCCACGGTGCACAAGCGTGATCTGCATGGCTAGGGTTCCGGCCAATCATAACGCAACACACAATAGGCTTATTGCACATTGTTTGCGGAAGCGACGGAGATGAACCGTGTGCGATAATGAACGAGCAAAATTGTAAGGGAAGCCAAATTTCTGTTGTCGTTTGTCATTGAGCTATTGAATACCACCGCACTGTGCGGCTGCTCGGCCCCTCCGTCCTAGAGCTCTCTCCAGGTGTCGTCCATGGCACCACGGCGCACAATAACTAGTAAGGAAGCAATGGCATCCCGCCGCGCCGCCTTCCTCGCCGCCCGCAACCGCACACATGGTAAGGAAGCAATGGCATCTCGCCGTGCCGTGTTCATCGCCGCCGGCGGCTAGACAGTTACATGGGCGAACTTTGAGGCTGCCATGGCCGAATGGGTGGTGGATCTAGAGGCGGCCAAAGCCACACAAAAGGAGCTGAAAAGGCAGAAAGCAGTCGAAAAGAGAGTCCCGCCACCACAAGAAAAAAGAGGCCGCACATCATGGTGAGGAGAGCTTGGCGAAGATCAAAGCACGGTGGGCTACCGCCTACAAGGTCGGAAAGGAGAACGCCCGCGTCTTGCCAGCATTCCCCAATGGAAGCATGTGAGAGTAGTTTAAGTTTGTAGTATTAGAGCAAATTACCAGTAATACTTTTAGTTTGTAGTATTAACGTACAATGTTAGTAAGAGCATTGTAACGCCCACGATGCGGCTATATCTCCCACGTGTCGAGGCACAACTTAGAGGCATAACCACATTGTGGTTTTGTTGCAAGAAGGGTCATCTTCACACAATTCCATGTAATGAACAAGAAAGGGATAAATAGATAGTTGTCTTACAATCGCCACATCACACAATATTCAAAATAATCCATACATCATTTAGAGTACACACATAGTCCAACTACGGACAAATCCAAAAGAAAATAAGATAAACCCAATTGCTAGATCCCCGATCGTCCCAAATGGGCACCACTACTGATCATCAGGAAAAGACACGTAGTAACGGCCAAGGTCCTCGTCGAACTCCCACTTGAGTTCGGTAGTATCTCCTACACTGGTATGATCGGCACCTGCAACTGTTTTGGTAGTATCTGTGAGTCACGAGGACTCAGCAATCTCAAAACCCACGAGATCAAGACTATTTAAGCTTACGGGTAGGATGTGGTAATGAGGTGGAGTTGCAGCAAGCACTAAGCAAATATGGTGGCTAACATACGAGTACAAGAGTAAGATGAGAAACTACGCCACCGTCGTGCAACTAGAAGCGATCAAGAAGTGATCCTGAACTACTTACGTTCAAACATAACCCAACCATGTTCACTTCCCGAACTCCGCCGAAAAGAGACTATCACGGCTACACACGCGGTTGATGCATTTTAATTAAGTCAAGTGTCAAGTTCTCTACAATCGGATATTAACAAATTCCCATCTACCACATAACCGCAAGCACGTCTCTCGAAAGTTTATACCCTGCAGGGGTGTCCCAACTTAGCCCATCACAAGCTCTCACGATCAACAAAGGATATTTCTTCTCCCGGAAAGACCCGATCAGTCTCGGAATCCTGGTTACAACACATTTCGACAATGGTAAAACAAGACCAGCAAGACCGCCCGGTGTGCCGATAAATCCTGATAGGAGTCGCACGTATCTCGCTCTCAGGGCACACCGGATGGGCAAGACGTCGGGTTGGTTGAGACCCTGGTTGCCCAGGGGGCGCCGGACATCGCCCAGGTTGGACCAGCACTTAGAGGAACACTGGCCTGGGGGGTTAAATAAAGATGACCACGGGTTTGCAACTCCCTGAGGAAATGTTTAGGTTGTTGTTAGCCAAATGTTAAAACCAAGGTTGGGCCTTGCTGGAGGAGTTTTATTCAAAGCGAACTGTCAAGGGGGTCCCATAACCCCAACCGCGTAAGGAACGCAAAAACAAGGAACATAACACCGGTATGACGAAAACTAGGGCGACAAGAGTGGAACAATACACCAAGCAAAAGGCCAAGCCTTCCACCCTTTGCCAAGTATATAGATGCATTAATTAAATAAGAGATATTGTGATATCCCAACATAAACATGGAACAACCTACAAGGCACCTGCAACTAGCAACGCTATAAGAGGGGCTGAGCAAAAGCGGAAACTTAGCCAACAAAGATTTGCTAGGAAGGTGGGTTAGGGGCTTGTTATGGCAATATGGGAGGCATGATAAACAAGTGGTAGGTAGCGCGACATAGCAATAGAACAAACAACTAGCAAGAAAAGATAGAAGTGATATCGAGGGTAATGATCATATTGCCTACAAAGTTCTCAGAGTTGTCGAAAGCTTGCTCCTCATAACATACTCAACAGGTTCCCTATTCATGAACTCGTCTTCCGTCTCTACCCAAAGCAAGAACACAAGCAACCGAACAACAATCAATCACGGTGCAATGCACAAGTAACATGATGCAAGACATGGCATGGAATGCAAGATATGATGTGCAATGCATATGGGTACTCCGGAAGGGAAAGAATGATCAAGGCATCAACTTGGCAAACCAAGTATGCCGCTAGAAAGATGGGGTGATTTTGGTCGAAAACGATATAAGGATCACCGGAAATGGATGCACGGTTTGCAATTGACAAGCAAAACAAGAACGATGCAAAACTGCGCTTAACAGCATCACAACACTTCAGATGCAACAAGAAACTATGCTACATCACTCTAACAAGGCAACAAAGCACATGGCATGAAATTATAGATGAAGCTCTACCAATCATGAACAATGAGCTCTTGCTATAACTCACTAGAACAATCCTAAAATAGCATGGAAAAAATGCAAATGATATCAGCTTCACAGACTTAGAGAAAATACTAAACATGTCCAAACATCATCAGGTATCAATGTTTAGAGCTAGCAAAAAACATGCTACAGGAACATATCATGGCAATCAAAGGCATGGCATGCTAGTACTAAAACCAAAGAACAAAACTCCCTTTCTGAACTTAAACCAAAGATGCATGGAAAATATGGTAGCTCCCATGCAAACATGACAAGTTATATGATCAGTTTCAGACTTTGAAGAAAAACATGACATGGCAGAAACAGATTCATGATAGCAACTTTGCAAGCTCACACCACTCACCACAATGCATTTCATGGCATCACAAGGTAACCAACAGTAAGTAGACATATTCATGAAGCTAAGCATGGCAATAGCAAGTTCATAGGGTGCATGGGTCACTAGCAAAACACATGGCAAACCTGAATCTCATGTTAACAATCTACCAACAACGATATTTAGCAAAAGTAGAGCATGGAAATGACATGCTACACTACTCCATAATTACAACCAGAGGCATTAATGGATAGAGAAATACCACATCTTCAAAAAACACTTTTATTGAACTACCTCAAAATGTGCATGGATCTACTGGTAGCAACAAGTTTACATAGCATCAAAATGTAACCGGAAATGACTTGGCAAAATAACTATCTGAAAACAACAACATCATGAAGCCTACTTTGCATGCTTGTGCTAGTCACCACAGAGCTCACAAAATACAGGGCTTGCACCACTGTAAAGATGGCTTGAAGGAGCTCCTAAAACATGTAGACATCATGCTCATAGGATGCACACATAGAATGCAACGAAAATGACAAATCAGCAAGTTATGTTGAATTCCAGCAGACAACATCATATAGCACTTTTGCAATGAAGGTTAGGGCATCA
The DNA here is from genome assembly GCF_002162155.2 of Triticum dicoccoides. Taxonomy (NCBI): domain Eukaryota; kingdom Viridiplantae; phylum Streptophyta; class Magnoliopsida; order Poales; family Poaceae; genus Triticum; species Triticum dicoccoides. The sequence goes on along the minus strand of NC_041382.1, from coordinate 483,605,308 downwards.
ATATGGGCAGTAACATGCATGCAAGTGACACTAACATGAAGAGCATCACGAGATGAATAGTTTGATATATAATGCATGCCAAACAGAGTTATGAGCATGGAGATATGACACGATGAACATGGGCACATAATGTGAAGATTTCATGAAGAGACGGCGGCCGGAGTTGGAGGAGAGCTCGCCGGCGGCAGCGTGGTGGTCGGATCCGGCGTTGGGCGTCGCCGTCGAGGTGGTGGCCGGCGCGTACGGTGGAGGCGATGGGCGGCTGAGGGCGGCGTGGCGAGGTGCGGCGGAGGGAGGCACTCAGTGGAGGTGGGCGGTGAACTCCGGCGGGGACATGCGGCGCAGCGAGGTGGAGCGGGCGGCGCACGGGAGGCGGCGGTGTGGGCAATGTGGGCCGGGAGGGCCGTCCCGGGCTCGGGCGGTGGGCGGCGGTTGGACAGGTGGTGCGCTTTGATTGGCGCAGGATGGCAGCGCGGTTATGTCCGGTAGCGCGGGAGGAGCGAGGCTAGGGTTTGGACCCGTGATTTGGAAGGGGGGCACATATTTACAGGTAGGAGGAGCTAGAAGTGTCCAAATAAGATGCGGTTTTCACCCACACGATCGTGATCCAACAACGGAGGGCATGGAGGGGGTTTAGATGGGCTAGTGGGCTGTTTTGGAGGGGTGTTGGGCTGCAACAAGAGAGGGGCTTTTGCGATTACCCGGTTAACCGTTGGGGCATCAAACGACCTCCAAATGAAATGAAATTTGACAGGTGGCCTACCAGTGATGTACCAAGGCCACTCGACAAATCTCAACCCATTCCAAGAACATTTTTCTCCTACTCACGAAACAAGATTTGAGGGGTGCAATGGGTGCATGCGGGAGTGTCGGATCACGAAACGAACAACGGGGAAAATTACGGGATGCATGAGACGAACACAAATGCAAATGAGATGCACATAATGACATGAGATAAAATGCATGACATGAACAAAAAGCAAAACGGAAGACAAAACCCAACGACAGAGGGAAATATCATATCACATAGCCGGAAATGGCAAGAGTTGGAGTTACAATTATGGAAAGTTACATCCGGGGCGTTACAAGCATCCTTTGAGGGCTTTGAGAGTTGATTAGCATGTGTGCCCGTGTGCGTTTTTTGCCTTAATCATTAGAAGATCACAAAACACACGGTTTCTATGCCGTACCCATCTGTGTTTTTTTGCGTTAATGATCCATAAGTCAGTTACCTGTGCGATGTTTCCTAATAAACCAGGCATATCATTGACCGAAAAAATCAAGTACACGTGTACATTTGTTCGGAGACGGGATCTGCCAACTTTCTTTTTTCCCGCACACGAGTATTTTACGCGCTTCGTCTGTGTTGTGTGTTTCCCCCGCCCAAGTTTCATTCGCAGCGAAATTTTCATTAGGCGCACGATTTCAGAATTTATTCCTCCAACCACATCCCCACCCGCAGTATCCCCCCCCCTCGTGCCTCCCCCTACCAGCATCTCAAACCGTCGCCGCTGCAACCACAGCTTCAACCACATCTACGTTCTACTCAGATCTAGTCAGGTATCCAACCGATCTCTATCACGGCCCTGGCCTGATTGCTTAAATGGCACCTACGAAACATCCTCATGCCTCCAAATCCCCACCGCCAAGAGCTGATGGCGTTCCATGGAGCGATGGTCGTTGTGCGTGTTGACCCGGAGGAACACCTCGCCTCCGTCGCCGACGACGACATGGTGCAGGCTCTGACCCAGATGAAGTCCCCCAACGACTACCCCCCCAGGACTTAACAGGTAAGATCTGACCAGCTAGATCTTACCAATACCACTTGCAACGGCTATGATTTGTATGGTTCATGTATTAAGCATGTCCATGCCTTGTTTATTTCAGTACTACACACTGTGTGATGTTCAAATATTACCGTGTCCAGCTTAATTTCACCAATACCAGCAACAAACTTACAATACATGACTCAGGATATCACTAGAGATACCGCCCATTTGCTATTTTTAGTGGATGCTAACCATGTTGTACTTAACATGCATGTCCATGTACTTACGCAAGGTCCTAACGGCCAACGTTGTTGTTTTCCGTCGAGGTTAGCTGCATCCCGTGTCTTACAGTATTTCACATCATTTGTGCAAATGCAGTTTAACTTCTACCATTTACTAGTTGCCTATAGATACACATGTTAGTGGCACTGAGCCACGCTTCGACCCAGAGGAACAGCTCGCCTCCGCCGTTGCTGACTTTGTGCGGGCTCTGGCCAAGATGAAGTGTCCCAAAAACTACCTCTCAGGACTTACCAAGTATGTACTCACCAGTTCAATCTTACCAATACCAATTGCAATTAATGGCTATGTTCTGTACGGTCGATGTATTAAGCATGTTCTAGTAAACATGCCTAACACGTTTTTGCTATTTTCCCTACCTTTTTATAGACATCCGGGCCATTCTCTGCTCTGGCAGCACCTGCCTTGTGATCTTTAACTATGCCAATTGCATTTTTATCAGTACCGGTTTCAATGTCCATTAAGCCTGTTGCAATTAACAGTTGAATCCATTTTTAAACAGTTGTATTTGAATGGCTACAAACATACAAAACATGACTTAGTATGCTGTTAAGCCTGTTGCAATTAACAGTTGTATACATTTTTTAATCTGTCCATTTGCTACCATGCTACTCTCCACAATGAAGATATAATAGAGATGCTGCCTATTTGCTATTTTTGGTGGATGCTAACTCTGTTCTACTTAACATGCATGTCCATGTACTTACGCACGGTCATAATGGCCTTCGTTGTTGTTTGCCGTCGAGGTTAGCTGCATCCAGAGTCTTACAGTATTTCACATCATTTGTGCAAATGTAGTTTAACTTCTACCATTTACTAGTTGCCAGTAGGTACACATGTCAGTGGCACTGATCCACGCTTCGGCCCGGAAGAACAGCTCCCCTCTGCCGCCACTGACTTTGGGCAGGCTTTGGCCAAGATGAAGTGCCCCAGATGTTGGTGTCAAAACCGGTGGATCTCGGGTAGGGGGTCCCGAACTGTGCGTCTAGGATCGATGGTAACAGGAGACGTGGGACATGATGTTTACCCAAGTTCGGGCCCTCTCTTTGGAGGTAATACCCTACGTCCTACTTGATTGATCTTGATGAATATGAGTGTTACAAGAGTTGATCTACCTCGAGATCGTAATGGCTAAACCCTAGAAGCCTAGCCTGTATGACTATGGTAATGAGTATATCCTTTCCAGACTAACTCCTCCGGTTTATATAGACACCAGGAGGATCTAGGGTTTACATAGAGTCGGTTACATAAGAAGGAATCTTCATAGTCGGTCGCCAAGCTTGCCCTCCACGCCAAGTAGAGTCCAATTTGGACACTGGTACGGTCTTCGGCCTTCATGTCTTCATAGCCCATCAGTCCGGCCCATGGATAAAAGGCCGGACGCCCGAGGACCCCTTAGTCCAGGACTCCCTCAGTAGCCCCCGAACTAGTCTTCAATAGCAAGGTGTTAGGCACACAAATTGTCTTCAGCATTGCAAGGAGGGTTCCTCCTTTAATGATCTCCAAGTGATGTATTCGGCCATCAGTTCAATGTCGCTCCCCTCGGCTTCTGCGCGTTAAATAACTTTGCCTTCCACGTGTCATGCAAAGGTGGAAGGTCAGGGTATTTTTACAGATAACACCCCGTCCATGCAAGGAAGAGCACCTATTAAAGAGATTGGATCCTAGATCCATTCGGCACCACACAAAGGAAATCCCCGGAAACTGCTTAGGAGAAACCATTCCAGCATGGCTAGTGCCCCCAGCTCCTCCACCTGTTCCGGGCCAAAGAAAGGCCAGTGGGAGAGGTGTTCAGTGTCCCACTGTCAGTGTCAAAACCGGCGGATCTCGAGTAGGGGGTCCCGAACTGTGCGTCTAAGGCGGATGGTAACAAGAAGTAGGGGACACGGTGTTTTACCCAGGTTCGGGCCCTCTTGATGGAGGTAATACCCTACGTCCTGCTTGATTGTTCTTGATGATATGAGTATTACAAGAGTTGATCTACCACGAGATCATAGAGGCTAAACCCTAGAAGCTAGCCTATGGTATGATTGTCTGTTGTCCTACGGACTAAACCCTCCGGTTTATATAGACATCGGAGGGGGCTAGGGTTACACAAAGTCGGTTACAAGGGAGGAGATCTACATATCCGTATTGCCTAGCTTGCCTTCCACGCCAAGGAGAGTCTCATCCGGACACGGGACGAAGTCTTCAATCTTGTATCTTCATTGTCCAACAGTCCGGCCAAAGGATATAGTCCGGCTGTCCAGAGACCCCCTAATCCAGGACTCCCTCAGTAGCCCCTGAACTAGGCTTCAATGATGACGAGTCCGGCGCGCAGTGTTGTCTTCGGCATTGCAAGGCGGGTTCTTCTCCAAATACTTCATGGGAGATTTTTGAACATGAGGATAGTGTCTGGTTCTGCAAAACAAGTTCCACACCCCACTGTAGAGAGAATAATGTTTCCATAAATCTAATATACTGACACGTTTTGGCAGCACAACATCACGACACGGCCCGGTCCTTATCTAAACCATTTTCCTCAACCAGCACTGCGCATATTGCGAGGTGGTTTTTCTGTCACATCTTGTCAAAGCAGAGATCATGTCCCCCTTATTACGGGATTCTCATCAATACGGACATGGGTAACCCATCCGCGCCATCAATTACGGCGCCTGGGGAATAAGAGGTTTTACCAGGCAAGTGGGGAGACGCATCACCTCTTCCACCCTTACAAAGGGACAAGGATTTACTCTTTTCACCAACGCCTTCTTCTTCCTTGCATACCCATTCCCGCACACTCGAGCTCTAGTGCCCAAGCTCACGTTCTTCTTCTCAAACCACTCCAAGGGAGTAGGAGGCAAGTGGATGGTCTCCTCCATCATGGAGGAGAACATCAAAAAGTTACGGGAAGCCGGATATCTGGCCGTGGATATCGTGCACCGGCTGCCAGATGCGGGGCAGATCATCCCAACGCCCGAACCCCATGAGAGGGTAGCTTTTCTTACTCATTTTGTCCGCGGACTGGGATTTCCCCTCCACCCATTTGTCCACAGGCTCATGTTCTACTACAGGATGGATTTTCATGATCTGGCCCTCAATTTCATCATCAACATCTCGGTGTTTATCGTCGTGTGCGAGGCCTTCCAACGCATCAAGCCCCATTTCGGCCTGTGGCCGAGGACCTTCAATGTCAAACCGAAGGTGTTGATCGGACATCAAGCGGAGTGCGGAGGCGCCATGGTGGGAAAAATGCCTAATGTCACCTGGCTTGAAGGCTCCTATGTGGAGACCATAAAGGGGTGGCAATCGGGGTGGTTCTACATCACTGAGTCGTGCGACACCAAGTGGGTGGCGGTCCCCAAATTTCGATCCAGAATCCCCACACAGCTCACCTCCTAGAAAGAGAAGGGCCTGTCCTGGGCTTCCTCAGTAGAGATGACCGGACTCCAGACCTGCATCAAGAACATGATGAGCAAGAAAATTAAGCTCGTCAACGTGGTCCAAGTCATGCTCTTCCGCCGGATTCTCCCGTGTCAACAACGGGCATTCAACTTGTGGGAGTTCGACCCGGCCAAGCACCAGACGCTACGAGAGCTCTATGGCACGACGCACGAGGACGTCTGGAGGGTGCTGTTTAAGGGCGCTGAGGTACCTCCTTCCCTCATCGAGGACCGTGGACTCAGCGAAAGCGTCGTGCCAATCTGGTAAGTTTTTATATTTCACAGGGTATCTATTTGCCCCAGTTTAATCATGTGCGGGATCTAAGCCTTCCATGCCTTTAACAGGACTGGGTGAAGATAGCCTCGCCCCACTGCTGGAAGATCCTGCCGATGCTCTCCTGGCGGAGATGTTGGTTCCGGCACCTTACGAGGTGCCGGTGAAGAAGGCCGCGGGGACCCGAAAGGGTCTCCGGCGCAAGGTTGTATCGGACTCATCATTCGATAACTCCGACGCGCCCTCCTCCCACGAAAACGAGGAGGAGGAAGAGGAAAGTTCTCCCCCCAGCCGGGGGAGACAAGAAAAGGAAGGCCGATCCAACCGGGGAGGCAGAAGGGTCCAAGAAGGGCAGGACCCTCCCTCCGAACTGCTCCACGACGGTCGCCTATAGCGGCGACGAGTGGCTACCCAGGGTCAAGCCCCTGGCAAAGTTGTAAGTATCCGGACACCATAGTAATTCATGGTATGTTTTACTGCACTGCTTCTCCTCATGCCGAACATGATTATGCAGTCTATCCTGAGCTCATCTCGACATATCTTCGTCGAGCGGTTCGTTGGAGTCATCGAATATGAACAGCGGTTCTCTTCCGACCGCCTCCACCCCTCGCCCTACAGACAATGCTGAGGTGTTGTCTCAAAAGGCACCGAGCTAAGGGGAGGTGGTCCTGGAGGCGTCTCGAGGCGACCTCCCGGACCCTGGGTAGCAAGGGAGCGAGGCTCCTACGGGCTCCGAGTTCGACCCCCAGCCGAACACTACGCCAGAACCTTCGATGGTTCCGGACTCCGGCAGGAGGTCCCTTGTTAAGGGGGGCCAACCACCCGTGCCGGTGTCCTATGTCCATCCAGAGGCACCGGACAACTTGCTGGAAGCACTTCACAGCGCTTCCATCGATGAAGAGCACCACACTATCATGAGTGCGGTGATCGAGAAGGTTCAGTCCGCCAAAAACGGGCTGACCAAGGCTTGCGCCAGCCTCCTAACAGGCTTTGAGGTAAGCAATTAAAATATATATAAGAAAATATTACAGCATAGATAGTAGCCCCTGATGCTCTGTTCGATGTTCGAGAAGAAAGGCCGAATAGAGGATCAAATGATGAGTCAGTAGTCTAATAAGAATATGTCTATGTGTAATTGCAGGCTTCCCTATTGGCCGCTGCTGCACGTACCACGGAGGTCTCTGCACTGAAGCAGGACCTGGAGCGGTTCGAGAACGAGCTTGGACTTATCAAGAGGCAGCTCGAGGAGAGCAAAGGTAAGCAATACCTTGTCTACGCTTTTGAAAAGAAGTTCGTTTGTAAAATAATAGGATCACCATGATTTTGTCAGGGGCCGCGACCGAGGTGGGGACCCTGAAGAAGGCGCTGTCCGAGGCCGAAGACAAAGCGGCCAAGGAACGCATCGACCGGGAGAAGCAAGAAGCCCGAGTGGGCTAGGTGTAGCAAGAGCTCGAGGCTCTCGCCAAAAAACACGAGTCCTTGGAGCTCGACTCTAAGATGTGAGAGTCCGAGCTTGCACAGGCACTTGAAAGCGCCCAGAGCGCCAAGGCTGAAGCCCACAAGGCCCTCCAGGAAATTGAAGCGGTGAAGAAGATTGCAGGGGGTAAGGCATTCATTATGCAAAGCAAGCATGTGAAGGAAACTTTCCTTTTTCTTACCCGAGTTCGGAGCTCTCTAGGAGCGTTCGCAGATCTTCCCCGCAGTGTACTGGATGCCGCGGAGTTTTACCGAGCTGAGGAGGGGAGCTCGATGGAGAAGTTGTTCTGGTCTCAGTATACTGGGACCGAACACCCGATGCCCTTGAGCGACCAGCTGAAGCAATTGGTCGAGCTTCACAAGGCGGCCGAACAGGCCATGAGGGGCCTTGTAGTCCAGATGTGGCCTGGCGAGCCCCAGTCCGGCAGCTACTTCAGTCTGGTGAGGCGGCTTGTGGAGGTATGCCCACGGCTTGAAGTCATAAAGCGGTCAGCCTGCATCGAGGGTGCGCGCGGGGCTTTTGCCCGGGGGAAGGTGCACTGGGCGAAGCTGGACGCCATGAAGCTGGTGAAGGAGGGGCCGCCAGAGGGCAAGGAGCATCGCCACCCCGAGATGTACTATGAGAGTGTCCTGAAGGGTTCCCGCCTTGTGGCGGATGAATGTGCCAGGGATGTAATTTTTGAATGAACATGCTCATGTGATCCTGTAATGTGAAACAAGTTCATCTGCGCTATTCAACGCTTTTTTACTTTAAAATATTACCTTCTGTGCGGCCGTTTATAATATCTAAGAGTTGGCCAGTCGTCAGCTTCTGCCCCCATGTAGCTAGTACTGCGGTGTTCAGGATAAACCTGAGCACTCTTTACCCCAATTTTGGGTCCTTCAAGGGAGGTGTTCAGCGCAACGAACCAGGCAATCGGACTATAAGGCTTTATCACTCTCACTTAGCCATAGAAGTCTACAATTTTAAACTTTGGCGATGCCCCTAGTGTTCAAAAGGCCGAATTTGGGGCGCTATACTTGCCTAAGCCAGACAAGTCCGACTCCTCGCCTGAAGCGGGAAAAGTCTTTAAGGACTTGAGAACTCTCGAACAGCGACCAGTCTCTCGCCTTATCATGACTGTCAGTTTTCAGCTTTCTCTACTGAGGCGCTCGTCCGGAAGAACTGGGACGCAATCGCAGTAGTTCTCCCACCGCTACCTTAGCCGATATAGCAGAACGTAAGGTACCAAAGCATGGGAGCCGGGCAAACCCAACATTTGACCAAAGACATGATTCGGAGCTGATGCATATAATGCTATAAGTTCGGGGTGCCGCACTGTCGAAAGTGTTCGGACTTCTTGCGCCGTATTATGGGGTAAACAAAAGCCCCTGGCGTACTGAGCGTACCCGAATGTATGGGTGCGGATTGTCGTGAATGGACATAAAGGGAAAAAAGGAATGAATAATGCAATAATAGACCATTACTATGCATTGTTATTTAAATAATACATGGAGGCGTATTGGTATAGGTAGTGCAATAAGCAGAAAGTAGGACTATTCAAAATGTCCTATCCAAGGGCAAGCTGCATATGGATAGTAGAAAGCGGGTATTATTATTAGAGACCACCTGGGGGTTCCCGTGTTTATCTTAGCTTCTTGCCGCCTTGGTTATTGCTTCCCGTAACCTGTCCGGCAATCGTACTGCCAGAAAGGGCTTCTAGGGGGTTAGGTCCTGAAAGAGAAAAGAGATGATAAAGGTATACAACCCCTAGGGCGGTTAAGCCGCATTGCGGGACGTGCCCTGATCGTGCCCCCGCCTATGTCCATGGTATTTTCAGTGCGTAATTATGTACGCGCGGCACGGATTTCGTCTCTTGACTGGGACTGGGACGGGGGCCGAATTGCTAGGCGAGCTCTGAACGTGCCAGGCGATCCTGTTGCAGTTTACTCCAAACACGCTTGAAGGTGTTAGGGGGCTGTATCGCCGAATTAGTGGTTTGCCTTAAAAGACTGCTTTGTGCTTCTGCTGCGAGGGCCGCAGTGTGCTCTTCCATGCGGAGCGAGCGTTATGTGTTTCCATTCACTGTTATGACCCCCGGAGGTCCTGGCATCTTGAGCTTGAGGTATGCGTAATGTGGTACTGCATTGAATTTTGCAAATGCAGTTCGTCCGAGCAGTGCATGATAGCCACTTCGAAATGGGACGATGTCGAAGATTAACTCCTCGCTTCGGAAGTTGTCCGGTGATCCGAAGACCACTTCCAGTGTGATTGAGCCTGTGTAATGGGCCTCTACACCTGGGATGACGCCTTTAAATGTGGTTTTTCTGGGTTTGATCCTCGATGGATCGATACCCATTTTTCACAATGTATCCTGATAGAGCAGGTTCAGGCTACTACCGCCGTCCATAAGGACTCGAGTGAGATGAAATCTGTCGATGATGGGATCTAGGACCAGTGCGGCGGATCCGCCATGACGGATGCTAGTGGGGTGATCCCTCCGATCAAAGGTGATTGGCCAAGCAGACCATGGGTTGAACTTTGGGGCGACGGGCTCCATCGCATAGACGTCCCTTAGTGCACGCTTCCGCTCCCTCTTGGGAATGTGGGTTGCGTATATCATGTTCACCGTCTTCACTTGTGGGGGGGAACCCTTTCTGTCCTCCCGTGTTCGGCGGCCGGGGCTCTTCCTCGTCATCACTATGCAGCCCTTGTCCTTGTTTTCGGCATTTAACTTGCCGGCCTACTTGAAGACCCAACATTCTCTGTTGGTGTGATTGGCTGGCTTGTCGGGGGTGCCATGGATTTGACACGAGCGATCCAGTATGCGATCCAAACTGGACGGAGTCGGAGTACTTCTTTTAAATGGCTTTTTCCACTGACTGGATCTAGAGCCTCTGAATCCGGCATTGACTGTCGTATCCTCAGTGTTATCGCCGTTATTGCGGTGCTTTGGTCTGTTATGACGTTGTCTACCGTTGGCATCTTTGGTATCTGAAGTGCCCGGATTCCTCGATGTGTTATTGCTGCGAGCCAGCCAGCTATCCTCACCCGCGCAGAAGCGGGTCATGAGTGTCGTGAAGGCTGCCATAGACTTCGGCTTTTCTTGGCCGAGGTGCCGGGCAAGCCACTCATCGCGGATGTTATGCTTGAATGCCGCTAAGGCCTCTGCATCCGGACAGTCAACAATTTGGTTTTTCTTAGTCAGGAATCGTGTCCAGAATTGTCTGGCCGATTCCCCTGGCTGCTGAGTTATATGGCTCAAGTCATCAGCATCTGGTGGTCACACATAAGTGCCCGGGAAGTTGTCAAGGAATGCGTCTTCCAGATCCTCCCAACTGCCGACGGAGTCTGCTGGCAAGCTATTCAGCCAATGTCGAGCTGGTCCTTTGAGTTTTAGTGGGAGGTATTTGATGGCATGTAGATAATCACTGCGAGCCATGTGGATGTGAAGGAGGAAATCCTGAATCCATACAGCGGGATCTATTGTACCATCATATGATTCGATATTTACGGGTTTGAAACCCTTAGGGAATTCATGATCCATAACTTCATCAGTGAAGCATAGGGGGGGTGTGGCGCCTCTGTGCCGGGCTATATCCCGATACAATTCATGTGAGTCTTGTCTGCTGTATTCGGCCCGTTCGGATTTGCTTTTGGTGTATCCGGTGCGACGATCATCGTCCCATGTTGGCGCGCATGCCCGTGACCCATATATTGACCTTGCAAGTTTTGCCTTACTATCCAATACGTCTCGCAGGTCCCGTGTGTTGCCCCGGGCCTTGGTATTTTTGAATGAGTGGCGGCGGGGTGCAGGCTGAACTTTAGGCTGAAACGCCTCTTTGGCTCGGCCACACAGTGGCCGGTTAGCCGCATCGTACACTGGTGAATGAGGTTTCAATGCTTCCTCCTCGAGGTGAGGTAGCAACCTACGTTTTGGGTAACTCTTGGAGGGGCGCTCGAGTTCGTATTCCTCAGCCGCAAGGACTTCAGTCCATCTGTCTGCTAGCAAGTCTTGATTAGCTTGAAGCTGTTGTTGCTTTTTCTTCAGGCTATTTGTTGTGGCCATAAGCCGGCGCTTGAAGCGCTCCTGCTCGACGGGGTCCTCAGGCATGATAAATTATTCGTCACCGAGGCTCGCCTCATCTTCGGAGAGAGGCATGAAGTTGTCCTCCTCCGGTTCTCCATCTGTTGCCTTCTCTGGAGGGCTGGCTTGTTCATCATCTGGCTCTACATCGTGCTAGAGGGGATTGTGGTTGTCCTCGGCACTATCCGGAGTGTTATTATCTCCTGTGCCGGTATCACTACTTTTGCTGTGGCGGGACTTAGAGCGGCGCAGCTGATGTTGGCGCTTGGGTTGCTTCTTGGAGGGGTCATCCTCCGCTGTCTCATCGCCATTGCCTTCTTTAGGGGTGTCCACCAGATATATGTCGTATCATGAGGTAGCGGTCCATCGCCCCGTGGGCGGTGGTTTCTGCTTGTCTCATGCATCGTCATCCATACCGTCGATGTCTTCAGAGTCGAAGTCGAGCATGTCGGTTAAATCATCGACAGTGGCTACTAAGTGGGTGGTGGGTGGGCAGCAAATTTCTTCATCGTCCGCATCCCGTTCTAGCCGAACATAGTTCGGCCAAGGTTCTCCTGACAGGGAGAGGGACCTCAATGAATTTAGCACATCGCCGAAGGGTGAGTGCTGAAAGATATCTGCAGAGGTGAACTCCATGATCGGCACCTAGTCGGATTTGACGGGCACGGATGTAAGCGGCTCGGAGTCCGTGGCCGAAGGTGAATCCAGTGGTTCGGCAACACGACTCTCGTAAGGGGTGAAGTCAGTATCCGGCTCCATCACCACTGAGAGTGCGGTCTCCATGGATGGGTCTATCCCTCCGCTCTTGGATGGCGTGATTTGCTCCGGATTAACGGCTCTTTCACACATAAACCTCCTTATATCTTCCTCAAAATAGCCACCATACCTACCTATTATGGCATTTCCATAGCCATTCCGAGATATATTGCCATGCAACTTTCCATCATTCCATTCATCATGACACATTCATCATTGTCATATTGCTTAGCATGATCATGTAGTTGACATAGTATTTGTGGCAAAGCCACCGTTCATAATTTTTTCATACATGTCAATCTTGGTTCATTGCATATCCCGGTACACCGCCGGAGGCATTCATATAGAGTCATCTTTGTTCTACTATCGAGTTGTAATCATTGAGTTGTAAATAAATAGAAGTGTGATGATCATCATTATTAGAGCATTGTCCCAAGTGAGGAATTAGAAAAGGAGAAAGGCCATAAAAAAGAGAAGGCCCAAAAAAAGGGAGGCCATAAAAAAAAGAAAAGGCCCAAAAAATGAGAGAAAAAGAGAGAAGGGAAAATGTTACTATCCTTTTACCACACTTGTGCTTCAAAGTAGCACCATGATCTTCATAGTAGAGAGTCTCTCATGTTATCACTTTCATATACTAGTGGGAATTTTTCATTATAGAACTTGGCTTGTATATTCCAACAATGGGCCTCCTCAAGTGCCATAGGTCTTCGTGAGCAAGCAAGTTGGATGCACACACACTAGTTTCTTTTGTTGAGCTTTCATACATTTATAGCTCTAGTGCATCCGTTGCATGGCAATCCCTACTCCTTGCATTAACATCAATCGGTGGGAATCTCCATAGCCCATTGATTAGCCTCGTTGATGTGAGACTTTCTCCTTTTTTGTCTTCTCCACATAGACCCCCTCATTATATTCTATTCCACCCATAGTGCTATGTCCATGGCTCGCGCTCATATATTGCGTGAAAGTTTACAGGTTTGAGATTACTAAAGTATGAAACAATTGCTTGGCTTGTCATCGGGGTTGTGCATGATGAGAGCATTCTTGTGTGACGAAAATGAAACATGACTAAACTATATGATTTTGTAGGGATGAACTTTCTTTGCCATGTTATTTTGAGCAGACATAATTACTTAGTTAGTATGCTTGAAGTATTATCATTTTTATGTCAATATGAACTTTTGTCTTGAATCTTTCAGATCTGAATATTCATACCACAATTAAGAAGAATTACATTAAAACTATGCCAAGTAGCACTCCGCATCAAAAAATCTCTTTTTATCATTTACCTACTCGAGGACGAGCAGGAATTAAGCTTGGGGATGCTTGATACGTCTCCAACATATCTATAATTTTTGATTACTCCATGCTATATTATCTACTATTTTAGACATTATTGGGCTTTATTATCCACTTTTATTTTATTTTTGGGACCCACCTATTAACCGGAGGCCCAGTCCAGAATTGATGTTTTTTGCCTGTTTTAGGGTTTCGAAGAAAAGGAATATGAAACGGAGTCCAAATGGAATGAAACCTTCGGAAACGTGATTTTCTCATCAGATAAGAACCAGGAGACTTGGACCCTCCGTCAAGAAAGCCACGAGGCAGACACGAGGGTGGAGGGCGCGCCCCCTAGGGCGCGCCCCCTGCCTCGTGGGCCCCTCGAAGCTCCACCAACGTACTTCTTCCTCCTAAATATATCCACGTACCCCCAAACGATCGGGGACGGAGCCAAAAACCTAATTCCACCGCCGCAACTTTCTGTATCCACGAGATCCCATCTTGGGGCCTGTTCCGGAGCTCCACCGGAGGGGGCATGGATCACGGAGGGCTTCTACATCATCATCCAAGCCTCTCCGATGAAGTGTGAGTAGTTTACTTCAGACCTACGGGACCATAGTTAGTAGCTAGATGGCTTCTTCTCTCCTTTTGGATCTCAATGCAATGTTCTCCCCCTTTCTCGTGGAGATCTATTTGATGTAATCTTCTTTTTTGCGGTATGTTTGTTGAGACCGATGAATTGTGGGTTTATGACCAAGTCTATCTATGAATAATATTTGAATCTTCTCTGAATTCTTTTATGTATGATTGGTTATCTTTGCAAGTCTCTTCAAATTATCAGTTTGGTTTGGCCTACTAGATTGGTTTTTCTTGCCATGGGAGAAGTGCTTAGCTTTGGGTTCGATCTTGCGGTGTCCTTTCCCAGTGACAGAAGGGGCAGCAAGGCACGTATTGTATCGTTGCCATCGAGGATAACAAGATGGGTTTTTTATCATATTGCATGAAACTATCCCTCTATACCATGTTATCTTGCTTAAGGCGTTACTCTGTTTTTAACTTAATACTCTAGATGCATGCTGGATAACGGTCGATGAGTGGAGTAATAGTAGTAGATGTAGAATCGTTTCGGTCTACTTGTCTCAGACATGATGCCTATATACATGATCATACCTAGATATTCTCATAACTATGCTCAATTCTATCAATTGCTCAACAGTAATTTGTTCACCCACCGTAGAATACTTATGCTCTTGAGAGAAGCCACTAGTGAAACATATGGCCCCTGGGTCTCTTAGTCATCATATCAATCTCCATCACTTTATTATTGCTTTGCTTTTACTTTTTACTTTGCATCTCTATACCAAAAATACCAAAAATGTTATTTATCATCTCTATCAGATCTCACTTTCGTAAGTGACCATGAAGGGATTGACAACCCCTAAGCGCGTTGGTTGCGTTGAGCTATTTTTTTTGTGTAGGTACGAGGGACTTGTGCATGGCCTCCTACTGGATTGATACCTTGGTTCTCAAAAACTGAGGGAAATACTTACGCTACTTTGCTGCATCATCCTCTCCTCTTCGGGGAAATCCAACGTAGTGCTCAACAGGTGACGCAACCAAGCTCAAGTAGGAGCTCGATGAATATCGTGTTCGTTGTGTTGTTTCGTTTCCAGTTGATCAGTAGTGGAGCCCAGTCGGGGTGATCGGGGATCTGTTGCATTAGGGGGGTCTTCTTTTATTTTGGTTCCGTAGTCGGACCTTGATTGTATTCTGGATGATGTAATGCTATATTCATGTATTGTGTGAAGTGGCGATTGTAAGCCAACTCTTTATCCCTTTCCTATTCAGTACATGGGATGTGTAAAGATTACCCCTCTTGCGGCATGCCTACTATGCGGTTATGCCTCTAAGTCGTGCACCGACATGTGGGAGATATAGCTGCATTGTGGGTGTTACACTAAGGATCCCTTCCCCCTCCCTCACATTGATCAAATCATCGACGCCACCGCAGGACACGACTCACTGTGTTTCCTCGATGCATATTCCGGATACCATCAAATCAAAATGAAGGAGTCCGATCAAGACGCAACAACATTTATCACCCCATATGGGCCATTCTGCTTCAACACCATGCCCTTTGGGCTCAAGAACGCCGGCGCCACATACCAACGCATGATTCAAACATGCCTGGAGAAATAGATCGGCAAAATAGTAGAAGCTTACGTCGATGACGTCGTCATCAAAACCAGGCACGTCGAAATACTAATGGACGACTTGCGTCTTACATTCAACAACCTCCGGGCATATGACATTAAGGTCAACCTGGAAAAGAGTGTCTC
Source organism: Triticum dicoccoides (assembly GCF_002162155.2). Classification (NCBI taxonomy): domain Eukaryota; kingdom Viridiplantae; phylum Streptophyta; class Magnoliopsida; order Poales; family Poaceae; genus Triticum; species Triticum dicoccoides. The sequence goes on along the minus strand of NC_041382.1, from coordinate 483,589,624 downwards.
TGGCATCCTCGCTGGAAAACTGCTAGGCTTCATCGTTTCCAATAGAGGAATCGAAGCAAACCCAGCCAAATTCCGAGCTTTGTCACAATTGGCTAAGCAAACAGACCTTAAACAAATTCAAAAGCTTGCGGGTTGCGTAGCAGCTCTAAGCTGCTTTATCTCCAGATTGGGAGAAAAGGCACTGCCACTCTATCGCCTTCTACGGCGAACCGACCACTTCGAGTGGACGGACGCGGCAACATCCGGACTGGAGTAAATAAAAACCATTATTGCGAGCAATCCAATCCTGGCCGCACCAATCGCTGGCGAACCGATGTTATTATACATATCGGCAACACACCAGGTGGTGAGCGTCGTACTCATCGTTGAACGAGAACAGGATGGACATAAATTCCTGCTTCAGAAGCCAGTATACGACATATCTATTGTCCTTACACCATGCAAATCCTGGTACCCTCATTATCAAAAAATAGCATATGCGATCTTCATGGCATCCCGAAAGCTCCGTCACTACTTCCAGGAGTGTTCGATCACGGTGGCCTCCGAAGTACCACTCAATGACATTATAAACAACCGCGATGCTACGGGCCGGATTGCCAAATGGGCCATTGAACTCCTCCCATTTGACATTACATATAAACCATGTCGAGCTATCAAATCCCAAGTACTGGCCGACTTCGTCACCGAATGGACAGAGGCCGAACTCCCTAAAGAGTACGGCACATACTCCAATTGGGTAATGTACTTCGACGGCTCCAAAATATTGGCAGGGTTAGGAGCGGGCGTCGTTTTAACATCCCCTACTAGAGACATCGTCCAGTATGTTCTCCAAATACTATACACAGACTCCAATAACGCAGCCGAATACGAGGCCTTATTACATGGTCTCCGGATGGCTGTCTCCATGGGCATACAATGCCTAGAAGTATGTGGGGACTCCAACCTTGCAATATCTCAAATAAATGGAGATTTCGACGCTAAAGATCCGAAGATGGCAGCGTATCGTAACGCGGTCATAAAAATGTCAGCCCGGTTCAAGGGGCTCGAGTTCCATGATGTGGCTCAAGAAAGTAATCAAGCGGTGGATGTTCTTGCTCGTATCGGCGCTTAGCGCGACCCTGTCCCACCTAGTATCTTCCTAGAAAGGCTCTTTAAGCCATCCGTGGTGTGGCAGGGGGAAAACGACAATACTAGCCCGGAACCAAACATAATCCCAGATCCCGGAAACACCTACGTCGTCGGGGGCTTAGCCACCGAAATAACATCATCGGCGCATCTCATCATGGCAGTCATTGCCCCATGGACCGAACCCTTCCTGTCCTACCTCAACAGGAAAGAGCTTCCTGAGGACCAGAATGAGGCCCGCTGCATTGTCCGGCGTTCAAAGGCCTACAAGGTTCATGATGGAGAGCTCTACAAGAAAAGCACCATCGGAGTCCTTCAACGATGTATATCCGAGGAAGAGGGGCGGCAGCTCTTGGCTGAAATTCATGCCGGACTCGGCGATCACCATGCTACAGCTCGGGCCCTTGTTAGCAAGGCCTTCCGTACAGGGTTTTATTGGCCGACGGCCCGAGCAGATGCATAGGACCTTGTCCAACGTTGTGTCGGATGCCAACTCTTTGCCAATCAAAGCCATATGCCCCCCACCGCCTTACAAACAATCCCCATCACTTGGCCTTTTGCGGTCTGGGGACTCGATATGGTTGGATCCCTTAAAGGGGGAATCCATAGGAAAAAATATCTACTGGTTATGGTGGACAAATTCACTAAGCAGATAGAGGCTAAGCCGGTCAAAACGGCTGAGTCCGGCCCGATGATATACTTCATATCCGGTGTTGTGCACCGTTATGGTGTCCCACACAACATCATCACTGACAACGGCTCCAATTTCATAGCCGACGAGGTAAAATCCTGGTGTACTAATCTGGGTATTAAACTCGATTACACCTCCGTCTACCACCCACAAACCAATGGTCTAGTCGAACGAGCCAACGATCTTATTATGAGCGGCATCAAGCCCGGACTAGTGCGGTCTTTGAAAGAATCAGACAAGCATTGTGTTGAGCAGCTCGACTCCGTACTCTGGGGGCTGCGGACCACGCCCAACCGTACTACCGGATACACATCTTTCTTCATGGTGTATGGTGCAGAGGCTGTATTGCCCTGTGATATTATTCACGACAAACCTCGAGTGCGTATGTACGAAGAGAGAGAAGTCGAGCTTGATCGGCAGGACATCCTAGATGCCCTGGAGGAGGAACGCGATGTCGCAAAAGCAAGTTCAGCATTTTACCAACAATAGGCTCGAAGATATCAAAGCAGAGAAGTACGGGCCAAGACTTACAACGTTGGCGAACTCGTTCTACGCCTCCCGGAGAAGAAAAAGGACAAACTCAAGCCCAAATGGGAGGGTCCCTTCATAATTGATGAAGTTCTCACCGGAGGAGCATACCATCTTTGCGATGCATCAGACAATCGCCTCGAGCCGAACCCCTGGAACGCGGCCAGACTCTGAAAATTCTATGCCTAGCGCCAAACCCCTTGTTCGTTTCCTCCTCCCCTGTAGTTTCCATTATTTTTTCTCTCTTTTCCAATTACTTTCTTCTTTCTCGCTTTAAAACTTTGGTACGGCTAGACCGCACACCATTGACACATATATCTTTAAATATGTACGCCACTGGTACCTGGGGGCTTCTTGGACAGAGTTTCTTTTCATTCCTTGAGCATCAAGATCCTCACATATGAGTTTTTCCATATGTACCTTTTCTTTGCCACTATATGCATCGATATGACTTAAGTTTTGGCCAAGCTGGGTTGCCTGGCTCCTATGCTTATGCCCTACGTTCCCGTTAGTTCGACTAGGGCATAAAGGGAGCACCTTTGCGATTGTTACTGCCGGGTCATCCGGATGTGTACCTCAGACTGGGTGAAGCCGAAAGCTAGCGTTCTTAAGGGAATATTCGGTCGGTGAATTAAAGATGTTTTTGAGACTCACTCCATTGTGCACCCCAGGAGTTATACAAGCTGTGATGCTCACATCACAATTCGGATATGTGCATTAAATACATGCACACCCATGGAAAGGAAACCTTAACAGAACTATTCTCTCTGGAAGATGTTTCTTACGATATCAATGTAATATAACATAGCTAGCCGGATACAACTTGTCTGTTCAAGCAACTATGACCCCTACGCCTAGTTTTCCAGGCATACCCCGGCCTATTCAGCCGCGACGGTATTCGGAAACACTCCGCACCTTCGGGTCCGGAGATTGAAGCAAAAAAGTCTGCCATGACAAATGATATACAATTCAGCTAGATGAGGAAAGTACACACTCACTTGGACTCGAACACCTCTTCCTCTACACCTTCCAACAGGCAGTCTAACTAACAATCCCGTTGGGAATATTTTGCGGCCACCTCTACTTGGTCATACACTAAACTAACGAGAATTTCTTCCCCATTTGACCCTAACGGTCCAACCCGGGCCATGTGATTTGGATCCAGCTTGGTATATCGTGTTTTCACCATGGCCCGGGCCTCTCACGCACCCTCTCGGCAGGCCGATATCTTTCATAGTCGGGTACGCCACCGCGCTCCCTTTAACAGCTCTACAAGCTCCTCCATACTTCCTAGAGGGGAGGTGGATGGCCATAAAGCCTTGGCAACACTCCGCATGGCCAGCCGGGCATGCTCGTGCACTTGAGGCAGTCTTTGTAGCAGATCACTCGATGATCCAGACACCTCCTCTTCAGGACGGCCTGTCAATATACCTGCAAACATGACTATATAAGTCCCATTTATCTCTGAACTACTTTAAAAATAGTTCAAACACATACTGAATATGCCGCCCCCCAGCTTCTTGCTCTCCTTCACGAAATCAACTAGCTGGGCTCGAACATCTTTCAATTCTTCACCCAAGGTAGTGTTGGAATCCTGTAGCTTGTTTTTCTCGTCCCTGACGCGGGTCAGCACATGCTCGCCTGCGACGTGTTGCCTTTTCGCCTCTTTTTCTCCCTCTTGGACGATCTTCAACTTCTCTTCAAGTTGATCAGACGACCCTATTATGCGATCACCAGCAGAATTAGCACAGTTGGTATATAATTATTGTTCCTCGGTAGAGGGGAACACTACCAGAAGATGACTTCTTGACGTTTTCCAGTTCGGCAGTAGCAGCATTTAGCTGCGCCCGGCACTGCTCCAGCTCCTGGGCTAGCAAGCAATTCTTCTCTATAAGGACCTGGTCGTACAACGATCCTTAAATCAGTTGTGCCAACTGCTTTTAGTCTTGGGGGCTACGGGCATATGGTTATCCTTTTTTGACAAAGAAAACTTACCTGCACATTTGTTAGATATTGCTTCGTGGCTCTTCTAAGCCCATCTCGAGCAGCTCGGATGTATGCGTCGCCCGAGCTAAAGGCATTAAAAGCCTCCTCCGAGTACTTGGGGTCTCGCAAGACAGCCCTGCAACGCCGATGGTTCATGGAACTCTCTACCTCTGAGTTGGTGACGGACATATTTTCCCAACCCTCGACCAAAGGGCAGTCCGACGTTGTTCCTGCACCAGCCCCAGTCTCCCCGATTGGATCTAAATTGTTGGGAACACCACCGACCAAATCCCCGGACACAGTTCGACGAACCTTTTTCCTGTAACCAAACAAACACACGAGTCATAGTCGGATGCGACTGCTGAAAAGCATGTTTATCCGTACCTCCTCGTTGAAGGCCTGGCTGTGTCTTCACCCGCCTTCCTCTTTGAAGGCTTGCCCGACGCGGGAGCCGATCTCTTCGAAATCGCCGAACGTCTCCCCTCTGAAGCACGATACAGTGCGGTGGGTGAGGCAGAATAAGAGCACTCTTTTAGAGAAAGTGTTTCTTAATTATTTACATGTGAAGCAGGAAGAAGGCCAGGGTAGTCGGCGGTGATGGCCACTTCTGTGCCGTCATAGCTTGTCTGGTAAAACACTCCCCCGCAAGCGCCATGAATATATCCGGATCCTCTTCAAACCCAGGATCTAGCTCCTGGTTGTGGATCTCCGGCTGTGGGGTAGGACTATGAAGTCCTTCGATGACTTTCCGCCAGTGCTGTCATAACAAACAGACTTGAAATTTATCAAAAGTAATCCAGAAGGGGAATGAGTGGAATAGAGGGGTCGAATCTTACCCAACCGGGAGGATCATACAATGAATACCCATCTCTGCGCTTAATGCGAAGAAACTCCTCTTCCTCCCCTTTAAACAGCTTGGCCAATATTTTGTCCAGAGCGACGGGGGTATCCGGACCCTTCCGGCCATAGCGGGAGGGTCATCCTCTCCATTGTAGTGCCACATGGGCAGCCCTCCGTATTGTAGCGGCTGAACCCCTCGCACTATGGAGGTCGCCATTACCCCGATTATTGCGAGTCCGGACTGAGCGAGCATCTTTATCTTGCTCATAAGTTGGCAAACTTCTGCGCTGTCATCCTCTTCAAGACTCCGGGGACGCCAACTATGGTGTTTCTTCAGCGGAACGCTCGCAAATTCAGTAAGACTCTTTCGAACTGGGTCAGGGAGCGCGGCGTCCTCAATATAGAACCATTTGGAAGGCCATTCTTCGGATGCCTTCCTTGGTGTGCCGGGCAGATATCCGGTATCGGCGATACGCCATACTTCGGCTCCGCCCACTTCAAATATTGACCCCTCGTGATTATGCGGGACAAGACAGAACAACTTCCTCCACAGCTCGAAATAAGCCTCGATACCCAGGAATAGTTCGCATAAAGCAACGTAACCCGCAATGTGCAGAATGGAGGCAAGGGTGAAGTTGTGCAGCTGGAGGCCATAGTATTCCAAGAGCCCTCGAAGGAACGGATGAATGGAAACCCAACGCCCCTTAGCAGGTAGGGGACGAAACATACTCGCTCTCCCCGAACGGATTGGGGAAGTCCTCTGCCCGAGTCTCACCATCGAAGGAATCTAGCCCCGCTCGAACAGAAATTAGATCTGCGGGGGGAGGAAATCCCTGCGTCTGCAGCTTCGTCAATTGACTGTGGGTGAGGGAGTCCTGGATTAGGGGGTCTCCGGACAGCCGGACTATATCCTTTGGTCGGACTATTGGACTATGAAGATACAAGATTGAAGACTTCGTCCCATGTCCGGATGGGACTCTCCTTGGCGTGGAAGGCAAGCTAGGCAATACGGATATGTAGATTTCCTCCCTTGTAACCGACCTTGTGTAACCCTAGCCTCCTCCGGTGTCTATATAAACCGGAGGGTTTCGTCCGTAGGACAACAGACAATCATACCATAGGCTAGCTTCTAGGGTTTAGCCTCTTAGATCTCGTGGTAGATCAACTCTTCTAATACTCATATCATCAAGAACAATCAAGCAGGACATAGGGTATTACCTCCATTAAGAGTGCCCGAACTTGGGTAAAACATCATGTCCCCTGCTTCCTATTACCATCCACCTTAGACGCACAGTTCGGCACCCCCTACCCGAGATCCGCCGGGTTTGACACTGACATTGGTGCTTTCATTGAGAGTTCCACTGTGTCGTCACCATAAGGCTTGATGACTCCTTCGATCATCGGTAGCGATGCGGTCCAGGGTGAGGTTTCCCTCCCCGGACAGATCTTTGTATTCGGCGGCTTCGCACTGCGGGCCAATTCGCTTGGCCATCTAGAGCAGATCGAGAGCTACGCCCCTGGCCACCAGGTCAGATTCGGAAACTTAAACTACACCGCCGACGTCCGCGGAGACTTGATCTTCGACGGATTCGAGCCCGTGTCAGGTGCGCCGCACAGTCACGACGAGCACGACGTAACTCTGCCGTCGGATAGTGTTCAGGAGATCACATCTGCAACTACTATCACGGGGTTTGGATGCATCGGCGAAGTTTGCGCCAACTCTCAATGTGAGAAAGGGCAATGCACGGTACCATAGAGGCTAGCAAGAAAGGAAGGGTGAGAGTGCGTATAATCCATGGACTCAACATTAGTCATAAAGAACTCACATACTTATTGAAAAAATCTACAAGTCATCAAAAACCTCGGCACTACGCGCATGCTCCTAGGGGGATAGATTGGTAGGAAAAGACCATCGCTCGTCCCCGACCGCCACTCATAAGGAAGACAATCAAATAACACCTCATGTTTCAAATTTGTTGCATAACGTTTACCATACGTGCATGCTACAGGACTTGCAAACCTCAACACAAGTATTACTCAATTTTACAACTACTCAACTAGCATGACTTTGATATTATTACCTCCATATCTCAAAACAATCATCAAGCATCAAACTTTTCTTAGTATTCAATACACTCATACGAAAGTTTTATTATTAATCTTGCATACCAAGCATATTAGGATTTTAAGCAAATTACCATGCTATTAAGACTCTCAAAATAATCTAAGTGAAGCATGAGAGATCAATAGTTTCTATAAAACAAATCCACCACCGTACTCTAAAAGATATAAGTGAAGCACTAGAGCAAAATTATAAAGCTCAAAAGATATAAGTGAAGCACATGGAGTATTCTATCAAATTCCAAATTATGTATGGCTCTCTCAAAAGGTGTGTACAGAAAGGATGATTGTGTTAAAATAGAAAGCAAAGACTCAAATCACAAAAGACGCTCCAAGCAAAACATATATCATGTGGTGAATAAAAATATACCTCCAATTAAAGTTATCGATAGAAGTAGACGAAAGTGGGGATGCCTTCCGGGGCATCCCCAAGCTTTGGCTTTTAGGTGTCCTTATATTATCTTGGGGGTGCCATGGGCATCCCCAAGCTTAGGCTCTTGCCACTCCTTGTTCCATAGTCCATCAAATCTTTACCCAAAACTTGAAAACTTCACAACACAAAACTTAAAGTAGAAAACTCGTGAGCTCCGTTAGCGAAAGAAAACAAAAGACCACTTCAAGGTAATGTAATGAACTCATTGTTTATTTATATGGGTGTTATACCTACTGTATTCGAACTTCTCTATGGATTATAAACTATTTTACTAGCCATAGATTCATCAAAATAAGCAAACAACACACGAAAAAACAGAATCTGTCAAAAACAGAACAGTCTGTAGTAATCTGTAGCTAGCGCAAGATCAGGAACCCCAAAAATTCTAAAATAAATGTGTGGACGTGAGGAATTTATCTATTAATCATCTGCAAAAATAATTAACTAAATAGCACTCTCCAAGTAAAAATGACAGCAGTTCTCATGAGCGCTAAAGTTTCTGTTTTTTACAGAAAATTCAACAAGACTTTCCCCAAGTCTTCCCAACGGTTCTACTTGGCACAAACACTAATTAAACACAAAAAACACAACCAAAACAGAGGATAAATCATCTATTTATTACTAAACAGGAGCAAAAAGCAAGGAATAAAAATAAAATTGGGTTGCCTCCCAACAAGCGCTATCGTTTAACGCCCCTAGCTAGGCATAACAAGCAAGAATAGATCTAGGTATTGCCATCTTTGGTTGGCAATCCATAAGTGGCTCTCATGATAGATTCATATGGTAATTTTATTTTCTTTCTAGGGAAGTGTTCCATGCCCTTTTTTTAATGGAAATTGAAATCTAATATTCCCTTCCTTCATATCAATAATTGCACCAACCGTTCTAAGGAAAGGTCTACCGAGAATAATAGGGCAAGAAGGATTGCAATCTATATCAAGAACAATAAAATCTATGGGCACATAATTCCTATTTGCAACAATAAGAACATCATTAATTCTTCCCGTAGGTTTCTTAATAGTGGAATCCGCAAGATGCAAGTTTAGAGAGCAATCATCAAAATTACGGAAATCTAGCAAATCACACAAAGTTTTGGGAATAGTAGAGACACTAGCTCCCAAATCACACAAAGCATAAAACTCATGATCTTTAATTTTAATTTTAATAGTTGGTTCCCACTCATCATAAAGTTTTCTAGGGATAGAAACTTCCAATTCAAGTTTTTCTTCATAAGATTGCATCAAGGCATCAACGATATGTTTAGTAAACGCTTTATTTTGACTATAAGCATGAGGAGATTTTAGCACGGATTGCAACAAGGAAATACAATCAATCAAAGAGCAATTTTCATAGTTAAATTCCTTGAAATCCAATATAGTGGGTTTAGCAACATCTAGGGTTTTAATTTCTTCAATCCCACTTTTATCAAATTTAGCATCAAGATCAAAAGATTCAGAATTATTAGAACGCCTTCTAGGTAAAGGTGGATCATATTCAGTCCCATCATTATCAAGATTCATATTGCAAAACAAAGATTTAATAGGGGACACATCAATAACTTTTAGATCTTCATCATTATTCTCATAGGAACTAGAAGAACACGCTTTTATAAAGGCATCTTTCTTAGCACGCATCCTAGCGGTTCTTTCTTTGCACTCGTCAATGGAAATTCTCATGGCTTTGAGAGACTCATTGATATCATGCTTAGGTGGAATAGATCTAAGTTTCAAAGAATCAACATCAAGAGCAATTGTATCAACGTTCCTAGCCAAATCATCAATCTTAAGCAATTTTTCTTCAATCATAGCATTAAAATTCTTTTGCGAAGAAATAAATTCTTTAATATTAGATTCAAAATCAGAGGGCATCTTATTATAATTTCCATAAGAATTGTTGTAGGAATTACCATAATTATTAGAGGGATTACTAGGATAAGGCCTAGGATTGAAATTTCCTCTATACGCGTTGTTACCAAAATTGTTCCTACCAACAAAATTCACATCCATAGATTCATTATTATTCTCAATCAAAGTAGACAAAGGCATATCATTAGGATCAGAAGAAACACTCTTATTAGCAAATAATTTCATAAGTTCATCCATCTTTCCACTCAAAACATTAATTTCTTCTATCGCACGCACCTTTTTATTAGTAGATCTTTCAGTGTGCCATTGAGAATAATTAACCATAATATTATCTAGGAGTTTAGTAGCATATCCTAAAGTGATTTCCATGAAAGTGCCTCCCGCGGCCGAATCTAAAAGATTTCTTGAAGCAAAATTCAATCCGGCATAAAAATTCTGAACAACCATCCACAAATTTAAACCATGAGTAGGGCAATTACGTATCACTAATTTCATTCTCTCGCAAGCTTGTGCAACATGTTCATGATCAAGTTGCTTAAAATGCATAATATCGTTTCTAAGAGAGATGATCTTAGCGGGAGGAAAATACTTAGAGATAATAGCATCTTTGCACTTGTTCCATGAATCAATACTATTTTTAGGCAAAGATGAAAACCAAGCTTTAGCATGATCTCTAAGCGAAAAAGGAAATAGCTTCAAATTAACAATATCATTATCGACATCTTTCTTCTTTTGCATGTCACACAAATCAACGAAGCTATTAAGATGGGTAACGGCATCTTCACTAGGAAGGCCGGAAAACGGATCTTTCATGACAAGATTCAGCAAAGCAGTATTAATTTCACAAGATTCAGCATCGATAAGAGGAGCAATCGGAGTGCTAAGGAAATCATTTTGTTGGTATTGGTGAAGTCACACAATTTAGTATTATCTTGAGCCATCGCGACAAACAAGCAATCCAACACACGAGCAAACAAAAAGCAAACGGGCAAAAAGAGGCAAATAGAGAGGGAGGGTAGAGAGAGAGGGCGAATAAAACGGCAAGGGTGAATTGGGGGAGAGGAAAACGAGAGGCAAATGGCAAATAATGTAATGCGGGAGATAGGGATTGTGATGGGTACTTGGTATGTTGACTTTTGCGCAGACTCCCCGGCAACGGCGCCAGAAATTCTGCTTGCTACCTCTTGAGCACTGCGTTGGATTTCCCCGAAGAGGAGAGGATGATGAAGCAAAGTAGCGTAAGTATTTCCCTCAGTTTTTGAGAACCAAGGTATCAATCCAATAGGAGGCCACGCACAAGTCCCTCGTACCTACACAAAAACAATAGCTCAACGCAACCAACGCGCTTAGGGGTTGTCAATCCCTTCACGGTAATTTATGAAAGTGAGATCTAGTAGAGATGATAAATAATATTTTTGGTATAGAGATGCAAAGTAAAAAGTAAAAGCAAAGTAAAAGCAAAGCAATAATAAAGTGATGGAGATTGATATGATGAGAAAGAGACCCGGGGGCCATAGGTTTCACTAGTGGCTTCTCTCAAGAGCATAAGTATTCTACGGTGAGTGAACAAATTACTGTTGAGAAATTGACAGTATTGAGCATAGTTATGAGAATATCTAGGTATGATCATGTATATAGGCATCACGTCCGAGACAAGTAGACCGAAACGATTCTACATCTACTACTATTACTCCACTCATCGACCGCTATCCAGCATGCATCTAGAGTATTAAGTTAAAAACAGAGTAACGCCTTAAGCAAGATGACATGGTGTAGAGGGATAGTTTCATGCAATATGATAAAAAAACCATCTTGTTATCCTCGATGGCAACGATACAATACGTGCCTTGCTGCCCCTTATGTCACTGGGAAAGGACACCGCAAGATCGAACCCAAAGCTAAGCACTTCTCCCATGGCAAGAAAAACCAATCTAGTAGGCCAAACCAAACTGATAATTCGAAGAGACTTGCAAAGATAACCAATCATACATAAAAGAATTCAGAGAAGATTGAAATATTATTCATAGATAGACTTGATCATAAACCGACAATTCATCGGTCTCAACAAACACACCGCAAAAAAGAAGATTACATCGAATAGATCTCCACGAGAGAGGGGGAGAACATTGTATTGAGATCCAAAAAGAGAGAAGAAGCCATCTAGCTACTAACTATGGACCCGTAGGTCTGAAGTAAACTACTCACACTTCATCGGAGAGGCTTGGATGATGATGTAGAAGCCCTCCATGATCGATGCCCCCTCCGGCGGAGCTCCGGAACAGGCCCCAAGATGGGATCTCGTGGATACAGAAAGTTGCGGCGGTGGAATTAGGTTTTTGGATCCGTCCCCAATCGTTTGGGGGTACGTGGATATATATAGGAGGAAGAAGTACGTCGGTGGAGCTTCGAGGGGCCCACGAGGCAGGGGGCGCGCCCTCCACCCTCGTGGCTGCCTCATGGCTTTCTTTACGGAGGGTCCAAGTCTCCTGGATCTTATCTGATGAGAAAATCACGTTTCCGAAGGTATCATTCTGTTTGGACTCCGTTTGATATTCCTTTTCTTCGAAATCCTAAAACAGGCAAAAAACAGCAATTCTAGGTTGGGCCTCCGGTTAATAGATCAGTCCCAAAAATAATATAAAAGTGGATAATAAATCCCAATAATGTCTAAAACAGTAGATAATATAGCATGGAACAATCAAAAATTATAGATACGTTGGAGACGTATCACCTGCACGGTATCATCGGCACCTGCAAACTGGTGTTTGAAGGAATTTGTGAGTCACCGGGACTCAGCAATCTCACACCCTTGCGATCAAGACTATTTAAGCTTATGGGTTGGAAAAGGGTAGTGAGGTGGAGGTGCAGCAAGGACTAGCATATATGGTGTCTAACTTACGCAAATGAGAGCGAGAAGAGAAGCAAAGCACAGTCGCAAACTAGAAGTGATCAAGAAGTGATCCTGAAACTACTTACGTTCAAACATAACTCCAAAACCGTGTTCACTTCCCGGACTCCGTCGAGAAGATACCATCACGGCTACACACGCGGTTGATGCATTTTAATTAAGTTAAGTGTCAAGTTCTCTACAACCGGACATTAACAAATTCCCATCTGCCCATAGCCGCGGGCATGGCTTTCGAAAGTTCACAACCCTGCAGGGGTGTCCCAACTTAGCCCATCACAAGCTCTCACAGTCAACGAAGGATATTCCTTCTCCCAGGAAGACCCGATCAGACTCGGAATCCCGGTTACAAGACATTTCGACAATGGTAAAACAAGACCAGCAAAGCCGCCCGATGCACCGACATCCTGATAGGAGCTTCACATATCTCGTTCTCAGGGCAACACCGGATTGTCCAAGATTCTGGTAGGCCAGCCCAGAGTTGCCCCTGGTGGCCACCGGCTGCTAACAGGTTCAGACCAACACTTAGACAAGCACTGGCCCGCGGGGTTAAAATAAAGATGACCCTTGAGTCTGCAGAACCCAAGGGAAAAAGGCTAGGTGGCAAATGGTAAAACCAAGGTTGGGCCTTGCTGGAGGAGTTTTATTCAAAGCGATCTGTCAAGGGGTTCCCATTATAACACAACCGCGCAAGGAATGCAAAATCAAGGAACATAACACCGGTATGACGGAAACTAGGGCGGCAAGAGTGGAACAAAACACCAGGCATAAGGCCGAGCCTTCCACCCTTTACCAAGTATATAGGTGCATTAATTACAGTAAGAGATATTGTGATATCCCAACAAAATATCCATGTTCCAACATGGAACAAACTCCAAACTTCACTTGCAACTAGGAACGCTATAAGAGGGGCTGAGCAAAGCGGTAACATAGCCAAACAACGGTTTGCTAGGACAAGGTGGGTTAGAGGTTTGACATGGCAATATGGGAGGCATGTTATAGAAAGTGGTAGGTATCGCGGCATAGCAATAGAGCGAGCAACTAGCAAGCAAAGATAGAAGTGATTTCGAGGGTATGGTCATCTTGCCTGCAAAATTCTCAGAGTTGACGAAAGCTTGATCCTCGTAAGCATACTCAATGGGTTCCTCAAACACGAACTCGTCTCCTGGCTCTACCCAAGGCAAGAACACAAGAAAAGAAAACCACAATCAACCACGGTGCAATGCGCAGGCAACATGATGCAAAACATGGTATGATATGCGGGATGTGATATGCAATGCATATGCGAGCTCTGGAAGGAAAAGGTTGAACCAGGCCTCAACTTGGCAAACCAAGTGTGCCGCTGGAAAGATGAGATGATTTCGGTCGAAATCGATATAAAGATCACCGGAATTGGATGCACGGTTTGCAAATGGCAAGCAAAACAATAATGACACAATTCTGCAATTAATAGCACGATGCCATCTAGAATGCAACAAGAAACTAAGCTACTGCACTCCAACGTAGCAACAAAGCACATGGCAGTGATCTACTCAAGATGCTTGACAAAATATGAACACTGAGCTACGGCTAAAACACACAATAGCAGGTTCAAACAAGCATGGCAAAAGTGCAAAAGATATCAGGTTCACAGACTTAGTGAAAATAACATGTCAGGATTTAACATCATGAAGCAATGTTTAGAGCAAGATAACAACATGATACAGGAACATATCATGGCAAAGCAAGGCATGGAATGAAACTACTCAAAGCATATAACAAAAGTCCCTTACTGACCATAAGCCAAAAAGGATCAGAAAATATGATGGCACCCATGTAAACATAGCAAGTTTTGTTAACAGATTCAGACTTAGCAGAAAACTGGACATGGCATAAACAGAGTTACGTAGGCATGGTTGCGAGCTCGATGCACTCACCACAAGGCATTGCATGACAAACTAAGCATACACCCAGCAAGAAGACATGATCAAGTAGCTAACCATGGCAAGGACCAACTCATAGCATGCATGGATCAACTACAACAACCTTGGCAAAATTGATTAACACGTAAACAATCTGCCAGGAACATTTTATAGCAAAAGTAGAGCAAGATTGAGTCATGCTAGGGTACTCCATAATTGCAAACAAAGACACGGATTGATAGAACATAACAATATCTCAAAATCATCCTTATTGAACATGCTCAAAAGAGGCATGAATAAATCTGTAGCAACATGAATACATGGCATAAAAATAACATCAGGGAAATGACTTAGAAAAATTCTAAGTCCCTGAAATCAGCAACATCATGAGAGCTACTTTGCATGCTTGTGCTAGTCACCATATTGATCACAAAATTCATGGCATACACCCCTGTAAAGATGGCATGGCATAGCCCAAAACACATGTAGGGCTCAAGTTCATAGGAGGCACACGATAATCATGGCAAAAATGACAAATGCTCATAATCTGATAAGAATCAGGAACTAACATTTTATAGCACTCTTGCAACGACATTTAGGGCATCAAGATGGACTCAAACAAGCATGGCACAATGGAATGAAATGAAGAGGACATCCTGGTGAACAATTTGATATATCATGCATGCAAAACGGAGCTACGGGCACGAAGTTATGGCATGATGAACAGGGCTATAAAATGTCACAGATCTGGGACTTAGCAGTTTTCCAGAAAAAAGATGTAAGCGCTAGATAACTAAATGATGCACAGGGCGCTAGATAAGGCAAGGCTCACCATGGGCTTGGCCTAGGAAGGAAAGCAACAAGGCGGGCCGAGCGCTGCTGGGCCACGACCCAAAGTGGGGTGCGGTCAACGGGCACGGGGAGCGAGCGGCTCCTCTGCTCGCTCCCGAGCAAGGTCATGGCGGCGGCGGCGTAGTACGGCAGGGCCGGCGAGGGTGGAGGTCAGGGATGGCGGGAACGGGCAGATCCGCCCTCCCAGCGGCGGATCGGGCCGGCGGTGTGGTACGGCACCCTGGCGGGATTCCTGCGGGGAGAGAGATCAGATGAGAAGACAAAGAGAGAGAAAGGGAAGGAAGAGAAGATGAGGCAGGGCAGCGATCTGGCCTAAGAGGTCACTGACGGTGGGGCTCCGGTGGCCGGCCAGTGCAGGGTGGCGGCAAGGCCGAGCGGGGAATCGGCCTCCCCGATCCAGAGTGAGGGGGCAAGGCCAGCGAGCGAGCGGGATTCGGCGACGAGCGGCTCGGGCCCGTGCGGGCCCGCGATGGGCTTCACAGGCCGGCGGCGCGGGGACGGCGGCGGAGAACAGGTGGCGGCTTCAGATTGGGGGAGGGCGAGGGCGGACACGTCCGGTCGCCGGGTGGACATGTCTGCGGCGCGAGGAAGAGGAAGGCTAGGGTTTCATCCGTGAATTTCGAAGGGGAGCACCTATATATAGGTAGAGGGAGCTAGGAGAGTCCAAATGAGGTGCGGTTTTCGACCACACGATCATGATCGAACGACCGAGAGGATGGAGGGGTTTTGGATGGGTTTTGGGCCACTTTGGAGGGGTTTTGGGCTGCAACACACATGAGGCCTTTATGGTTACCCGGTCAACCGTTGGAGTATCAAATGAACTCCAAATGGCATGAAACATGACAGGCGGTCTACCAGTAGTTCACCAAGGCCGGTTGGAAAATCTCGGTCCAATCTGAGAATGTTTAACACCCGCTCACGAAAAGAGGCAAAAGGGGGCGCTGGAGGACGTAGGAGCGCCGGATTGCAAAATGGACAACGGGGAAAATGCTCAGATGCATGAGACGAACACGTATGCAAATGAGATGCACGTGATGACATGATATGAAATGCATGACACGCAAACAAATGACAATGCAACAACAGCGAATAACTGGAAGACACCTGGCGTAACGGTCTCGGGGCGTTACACTTAGGGAAAGCCTTGTTGAGGTCTTTGAAATCAACGCACAGGCGCCAGGATTTGTCCTTGTTTGGTACCATCACCAGGTTTGCCAGCCAGTCCAGATGTTTGATTTCTCTAATGAATCCAGCCTCGATGAGTTTGGCCAGCTCCTCCCCCATGGCTTGTCACTTGGGTTCAGAAAAGCGCCGCATTGTTTGCTTAACCGGTTTAAACTCCTTTAATATATTGAGGCTATGTTCGGCCAGCTCGCGTGGTATCCCGACATATCTGAAGGGTGCCAGGCGAATATGTCCCAGTTTTCGCGCAGGAATTCTCATAGTGCGGTGTCAACTATTGGGTTCAGTTGAGCTCCGATAGATGTTGTCTTCTTGGGGTCCGTTGGGTGGACCTGGAATTTGACTATTTCTTCTGCTGGTTTGAAGGAGGTGGATTTAGGGTGTTTGTCGAGGATCATGCCGTCCCTGTCCACCATGGATCGTAGTGTGGTTAATTCTTCGGCCGCGAGGGCTTCGGATAGCGCCTCTAGAGCCAGGGATGTGGTTTTTTTTTCTGCATGGAGTGTTATGTCCGGATCACTGACGAGAGTGATTATACCGTTTGGTTCGGGCATTTTGAGCTTCATATACCCGTAATGGGGTATGGCCTGGAAGCGTGTAAAAGCATCCCGCCCCAAAAGGGCGTGATATCCGCTGCTGAAAGGGGCCACTTGGAAAGTTATTTGTTTGGACCGATAGTTCTCCGGCGTGCCGAATACTACGTCAAGTGTGATTTTGCCCGCGCACTGTGCCTCCCGACTGGGAATAATTCCTCGAAAGGTTGAGTTACTTTGCTTGATGCGGCTCTTGTCTATTTCCATTTTATGGAGTGTGTCCTCATAAATGAGGTTTAGTCCGCTGCCGCCGTCCATGATGACCTTAGTAAGTCGAAACCCATCCACGATGGGACTGAGGACTAACGCGGCTGGCGCTCGTACTGTTTTGTACTTTGGTTCGTCATCGGCGTTGGATGTTATAGCCGTGTCGTTCCAGGGGTTTATTGTAGCAACTTGGCAGACTTCGGCGAGCTCGCGAAGGGCCCTTTTGCGCTTGTTGGTTGAAGCGAATGTCTCAAAGACCGTCAATACTCTTGAGTTATCGTCTTCTGGGGGATGCCATTCTGTTCATCCTTGATAAGGATGTCCTCGCCGCTCTTGGCTACCTGTCGTAGTATCCAACAGGCTCTAAGGCTGTGGGTTGCCATGGTATCTGGTGTTGTATGTATTTTTCATGGGCCATCGAGCCACCCCTCCAGAACGGTGCCGTGCCGCATAGCGGTTTTGTGTTTCTTGACTGTTGGACTGGGCATGCCACGAGGGTGCGCCCTTTTCGCCTGTAGGGGGAGTTGAGTTGGGACCGATGGTTCCCAGCGAGCTGCCTGAGTTTTCTAGGCGCTCTCCATCATGCTGTACTTTTCTACGATGGTTTCTAAGTCAATGAATTTCAGTATGCGGCAGCGATTGATGGCGTTGAGGATTCCTTCGTCTGCGCAATTGTTGCAGAACGCTGATATTGCGTCCTTGTCACGGCAATCTTGTACCTTGTCCTTGACAAGGAGGAATCTAGCCCAGAAGTGGTGGACCGTTTCCCGAGACTGTTGTTTTATGCTTATGAGAGCGTCTATGTCCGGGTGGGTGGGTGGAATTAAATCCGAACCCCGACCTGACCGATTATCCGGAGTCTGATGACCTTCCGGGCCTAACAGTCCGGGTTCCGGAATATCTTCTGATTGTTTAGGACCACCGTCCGATGATATGTTTGGAGGGCTGGTCGCATCCTTTCGCGGGTGAGTATCCGGCTCTTCCTCAACGGCGATCCGAACATAGTCCATTTTTTATATAGAAGAAGACTCGCCGTCCTACTCCACGACCACTGCAATCTGGTGGGTGACCGGTGGGGCCTTGATTTCTCCTTGATCGGTTTTAGGCCCGATCCGATCGTAGTCTGTGGTGATTCCCAAAGCGACAATGTGATCTAGGAGTTCGTTCAAAGACGAAAACTCTATCAGATCCATCTGCTTGGAGTGCTCGGAGTTAATGTGAAGGGGGGGGGGGGTTTGATGGCCCGAGAGGTCATCGTTGGCTCAACGGCCGAACGGCCGATCATAGTAAAGCCGCCCAGCCGAAGGGTTTGGCCTGGGGCCAAAGCTCCCCCAGAGGTGATGTTGTCTTTAAGGACAAAGCGAGCCATCGAGCCTTTCGTCGACGGCACAGTGGAACTCTCAATGAAAGTACCAATGTCGGTGTCAAAACCGGTGGATCTCGGGTAGGGGGTCCCGAACTATGCGTCTAGGATCGATGGTAACAGGAGACGGGGGACACGATGTTTACCCAGGTTCGGGCCCTCTCTATGGAGGTAATACCCTACGTCCCTCTTGATTGATCTTGATGAATATGAGCGTTACAAGAGTTGATCTACCTCGAGATCGCAATGGCTAAACCCTAGAAGCCTAGCATGTATGACTATGGTAATGAGTATATCCTTTCCAGACTAACTCCTCCGGTTTATATAGACACCGGGAGGATCTAGGGTTTACATAGAGTCGGTTACATAAGAAGGAATCTTCATAGTCGGTCGCCAAGATTTCCCTCCACGCCAAGTAGAGTCCAATCCGGACACGGGTACGGTCTTCGGCCTTCATGTCTTCACATCCCATCAGTTTGGCTCATGGATAACAGGCCGGACGCCCGAGGACCCCTTAGTCCAGGACTCCCTCACCAGCAACTACCTCTCAGGACTTACCAAGTATGTACTCACCAGTTCAATCTTACCAATACCAGTTGCAATTAATGGCTATGTTTTGTACGGTCGATGTATTAAGCATGTTGTAGTAAACTTGCCTAACACATTTTAGCTATTTTCCCTACCTTTTTATATACAACTGGGCCATTATCTGCTCTGGCAGCACCTGCCCTATGATGTTTAACTCTGCCAATTGCATTTTTATCAGTATCGGTTTCAACGGCCATTAAGCCTATTGCAATTAACAGTTGTATCCATTTTTAAAGAGTTGTATTTCAATGGCTACAAACTTACAAAACATGAATTAGGATGTTGTTAAGCCTGTTGCAATTAATAGTTGTATCCATTTTTTTATCCATCCCTTTGCTACCATGCTACTCTTTTGCAATGAAGATATCACTACAGATGTTGTCGTTTTATTACCATTTGCTATTTTTGATGAATGTTAACCCTGTTGTAGTTAACATTGGCTTTCCATGTACTTACACAGGGCTACAATGGGTGATGTTGTTGTTTGTCGTCGAGGTTAGCTGCATCCCATGTCTTATACACCATCTATTCCTAAATATAAGTATTTTTAGAGATTCCAATATAGACTACATAAGGAGCAAAATGAGTGAATCTAGATTCTAATCTAAACTATATATATAATTCTATGTACATCTGTATGTAGTTCATATTGAAATCTCAAAAAAAAACTTGTACTTAGGAACATAGGTAGTTGTATTTTACATCATTTGTGCAATCTCAGTTTAGCTTCTAACATTTACAAGTTGCTTGTAGGTACATATATGAGCGGTACTGATCCACGCTTTGATTCCTTTTGCATATGGGACAATGAGATATTCATGAACAAGCGTCAAGTGAGGAAACTAAGAAAAATAGTTAGGCGAAAGAAACGGGTGATTGAAATTAAGCTCTTTATTTACACTTTGTCGAAGATAACAGTGAACTTTAGGATGGTAAGTAATGTGTTGCCTTTTCCCCCTGCCCACAACAAGTTACTCTATTAGACCTTAGTATCTGATATATTTTTCTCTTTTCAGTGGTTTCCAAAGCTATTTACTAATGATTACCTTGCAAACTACATGACCGGAGTGGACGCAACTAAGGTTAAAGTATATAATTCATGCTACCATGATAATGCTCTAGAAGTCTTCCTGAAGGCGGTGAGGGATGGACGGGCGATCGTCACAAGGGGTTGGACAAAAGTGGTTCGTGCCTATGGCATGCAGGAAGGCACATTATGGGCATTCTGCTTCTTCAACACCGTCGGAAGTCAAAATGATTTACACTTGTCTCTCCACCTTTACCACCTTTAAATATTGTGGTTCATCATAGTTAATTGTTCCCTAATATTGTAATTACTGAACATATTGTACTGGCAATTTTATTGATGGATTCGTTGTTGAACTATTATGCTGAGAATTTGAATTGCACATTTCATATTTCAAAATTTCCAATTTGAATAATAAATTACCAGCAAAAATAAAAAGAGAACAGACGGTCATGGAACTTTGCAAACGGTTCTGGTAGTAAAGGCGCTTGTGATGGATAGACCAATGCCACACAGTTTTCTACATCAAATCATGTGTGATGTAGTTCATAAAGCCAAACAGTTAACCAAGGCAGAGCATGTGTGATAGTTACACCTTTCACACACGAGCGTATACATAAAACTGTGTGGGATGTACGTACGAACGAAAACGTTTTCCCTGTATTGACTATGTGGGATGTACATAAGAATGGAATGTATTCCTTGGATTGATTGTGTGTGATATACATACGGACGGAAATGTTTTTCTAGGATTCACCGTGTGGGATGTACATACGAACAGAAATGATTGGGTTTTGATGCCTCGCCCGATCGCACATGACCCCATCCTGTGTCCCAGGAGGGCCTATCCCCGACGATATCTGAGTCGTGTGGGAAGGACCCCCCTATCGCCCACACTCACTTGGCGACGGTTCCAAATGCCGTCGTGGAAAGGGGTTAAAAACCGTTTGTATAGCACCGACGCGTACTAGTGCGCCCCCAACACAACTGACACACCGGTGACCATGTCACTCACCGGCGGCACCTCCTTGCCAAACAGGGCTGCAATCACCCGGATGTGCTGCTCCCTCAATGGTGACTCGAAGATCTCGGCCAACTCAGCAATGTTGTCATCATTGCCTTCCAAGTCCTTCGGGACAATCCCAAGCGCCCTCATGAGCACATTCTCTGCCTGGGTAGCTTTACATGACTTGCTAACTGAAGCTCGCTTAGAACCCCTCGTCATGTGGCGCGGTGTAAAAGGCTCAGCCTCCGGCCTTAGGGTGGAATGCACCTCCACTAGAAGTGGTGGTGCCAGCTTGCGCACGAGCTCGTTGCAAAACCACTTGAGCTTCCCATAAGCCACTGCCTCCTGGGGAGTCATTCCACTCATGCATGCCTGGAACTAGCTTTGCATGCCCAACTCATCATGCAGATTGCCCTGCTCCCCATTCACTCCCTGAACAGCCGCCACTTGTCGCGTAATCAGCGGTTCCTCATATGTAGGAGAGTCATCCTCAATTAGCACTTCCTCGCATGCAGGAGAACTAGCCCCAATCATAAGTGGGGCCGACTGCAGATGCACTGTAGGCTGGGCATCCATCGCGAGTAGCGCGCCTTCTGTGTGGGCTCCATCCAACTCTTCCGAGTGGCCACTCAGCTTCCGCGCGACCATGACTGGCTCAGGGCCATCCGCCACCTGGCTCGACCCAACTGGGCCAAGCCCCGCAAGTGGCCTTGCAGCTGTCTCCTGCGCGGCTGCCGGGCCCCCACTTTCTACCTCATGATTGCTGCGCATAGACCCCACAACCAAATGGCTTTCCTCCAGCCTACCAGCGATCTCCTGCGCTGCATTCGGTCCCCCACACCCGGCCTTGGGATTGCCCCTCACAAGCCCCACCACCAACAACCTGTCCTCGTGATCCTCAGCAGCAGCCCTTCCCGAATCATCCTCCATTGCCAACCCCACTATGGGTACCACCCGATCCAGCTGCACCGACTGTATAGGCTCGTTCTGTAGACGCGATGCACCTCCGACAGGGAGGGCCCGACTCGCCTGAGGCACTGGGCGCGTGTCCCCACCCAGGGTCTGTACTGATACGTCTCCAACGTATCTATAATTTTTTATTGTTCCATGCTATTATATTATCAATCTTGGATATTTTATATGCATTTATATGCTATTTTATATGATTTTTGGGACTAACCTACTAACCTAGAGCCCAGTGCCAGTTTCCGTTTTTTTCCTTGTTTTTGAGTATCACAGAAAAGGAATATCAAACGAAGTCCAATTGACCTGAAAATTTACGGTGATCATTTTTGGACCAGAAGAAGCCCACGGAGCATCGAAGATGGACTACAAGAGTCCCGAGGCCACCACGAGGGTGGGGGCGCGCCCTACGCCCCAGGGCGTGCCCCCCTACCTCGTGGCCGCCTCATGGACCCCCTAACTTGTTCCCAACGCCAATGCCTCTTACATATCCCCAAACTTCCAGAAAATAACCTAGATCAGGAGTTCCGCCGCCGCAAGCCTCCGTAGCCACCGAAAACCAATCTAGACCTGTTCCGGCACCCTGCCAGAGGGGGGAATCCATCACCGGTGTCCATGTTCATCATCCCCGCGCTCTCCATGACGAGGAGGGAGTAGTTCACCCTCAGGGCTGAGGGTATGTACCAGTAGCTATGTGTTTGATCTATCTCTCTCTCCCGTGTTCTTGATTTGGCACGATCTTGACATACCGCGAGCTTTGCTATTATAGTTGGATCTTATGATGTTTCTCCCCCTCTATCTCCTTGTGATGAACTGAGTTTTCCCTTTGAAGTTATCTTATCGAATTGAGTCTTTAAGGATTTGTGAACACTTGATGTATGTCTTGCATGTGCTTATTTGTGGTGATAATGGGATATTCACGTGATCCACTTGATGTATGTTTTGGTGATCAACTTGTGAGTTCTGTGACCTCGTGAACTTATGCATAGGGGGTGGCACACATTTTCATCTTGACTCTCCGGTAGAAACTTTGGGGCACTCTTTGAAGTTCTTTGTGTTCGTTAAATAGATGAATCTGAGATTGTGTGATGCATATCGTATAATCATACCCACGGATACTTGAGGTGACATTGGAGTATCTAGGTGACATTAGAGTTTTGGTTGATTTGTGTCTTAAGGTGTTATTCTAGTACAAACTATAGGATAGATCGAACGGAAAGAATAGCTTCGTGTTATTTTACTACGGACTCTTGAATAGATCTATCAAAAAGGATAACTTTGAGGTGGTTTTGTACCCTACAATAATCTCTTCGTTTGTTCTCTGCT
The DNA here is from genome assembly GCF_002162155.2 of Triticum dicoccoides. Lineage (NCBI taxonomy): Eukaryota > Viridiplantae > Streptophyta > Magnoliopsida > Poales > Poaceae > Triticum > Triticum dicoccoides. The sequence continues at coordinate 483,566,122 of NC_041382.1, read as the reverse complement.
ATTAGTGACTTTGGAGTGACTCTTTATTGCATGTTGAGGGGTAGTTATATGATCCAATTATGTTATTATTGTTGAGAGAACTTGCACTAGTGAAAGTATGAACCCTAGGCCTTGTTTCGAAGCATTGCAATACCATTTGTGCTCACTTTTATCATTAGTTACCTTGCTATTTTTATATTTTCAGATTACAAAAACCTATATCTACCATCCATATTGCACTTGTATCACCATCTCTTCGCCGAAATAGTGCGCTTATACAATTTACCATTGTATTAGGTGTGTTGGGGACACAAGAGACTCTTTGTTATTTGGTTGCAAGGTTGTTTGAGAGAGACCATCTTCATCCTACGCCTCCCACGGATTGATAAACCTTAGGTCATCCACTTGAGGGAAATTTGCTACTATCCTACAAACCTCTGCACTTGGAGGCCCAACAATGTCTACAAGAAGAAGGTTGTGTAGTAGACATCAAGCTATTTTCCGGCGTTGTTGCCAGGGAGGTTAGTGCTTGAAGGTATATCTTTAGATCTTGCAATCGAATCTTTTAGTTTCTTGTTTTATCACTAGTTTAGTATATAAAAGAAAACTACAAAAAAATGGAATTGAGGGTACCTCATATGCATCATCTTTTTAATATCTTTCGTGAAAATGATGGAAAGGAAAATTGTGCTCAAGTGCTAGAAGAAGAATGCATTAGAATGTTTGGCACTAGATCTTTGAATGATGAGCATGCTTGCAATGTTATTAGTATGAATTCCTTGAATATCCATGATGCTAATGATATGCAAAGCCATAATCTTGGGGATGCTATGTTTGATGAAGATGATATTTTTAGTCCCTTGAGTTTTGATGAGAAAATATATTACGATGATAGCATGCCTCCTATTTATGATGATTATATTGATGAAAGTGGGTTTCGAACAGTGTCAACTTTAGGAAGTAATGATCCCACTATTTTGGAGGGTGTTGAATCTTATTGTGATAATTATGAAAGTGGATTTGGAGAGGTCATGACTTTATTTAGTAATGATTCCACTATCTTGGAAGAGGTTTCAATTGATTATGATGAGAACAAAGTTGCTACTTATGATGATTATTGTGATGATACTTATGTTATAAAAAGTAGTGATGATTATATTTACAAAAGTTGTCATGATTATGATTACCCTTTTTCTGAACATTACTCTTTTAATGTGGAAACAATTTATAGTATTCAAGTTTCTTATGATACTCGCACTATTCCGAATGAGAAGAATTTTACTTATGTGGAAAGTAATAAAAATTCTATGCTTGTGGCTCATGAAAAGAATGCTTTATGTGATAGTTATATTGTTTAATTCATTCATGATGCTACTGAAAATTATTATGAGGTAGGAATATATTCTTGTAGGAATTGCAATAATACCAAGTTTCCTCTCTATGTGCTCAAAGTTTTGAAGTTATGCTTGCTTTGCTTCCCTATGCTAGTTGATTCTTGTTCCCATAAATTGTTTGCTCACAAAATCCCTATGCATAGGAAGTGGGTTAGACTTAAATGTGCTAGTCATATTCTTCATGATGCTCTCTTTATGTTCCAATTCTTACCTTTTATGTGAGCATATTGAAATCATCATGCCTAGCTAGGGGCGTTAAACGATAGCGCTTGTTGGGAGGCAACCCAATTGTATTTTTGTTCTTTGCTTTTTGTTCCTGTTTAGTAATAAATAATTCATCTAGCTTATGTTATGATTGTAATTTTTATGTTTTAATTAGTGTTTGTGCCAGGTAAAGCCTTTAGGATCTTCTTGGGTGATTGTTGTTTGATCGTGCTGATAAAATCAGCAAGTATGCACTCACAAAAATAATTTTAGTTTTTTACCAGAGAGCGATAAAATACCAATTCCAACTGGAGTAGATAAATATACAAATTGTCCTGGTCTTCCTAATTCTTCAGAATTTTTGGAGTTACAGAAGTATTCAAAATCTCTAGATTACTATAGACTGTTCTGTTTTTGACAGATTCTGTTTTCATTGTGTTGTTTGCCTATTTTGATGAATCTATGAGTAGTATCGGAGGGTATGAACCATAGGGAAGTTGGAATATAGTAGATATTACACCAATATGAATTTAGAATGAGTTCACAACAGTACCTGAGTGGTGATTTATTTTCTTATACTAACGGAGCTCATGAGATTTTCTGTTAAGTTTTGTGTTGTGAAGTTTTCAAATTTTTGGGTAAAGATTTGATGGATTTTGGAACAAGAAGTGCCAAGAGCCTAAGCTTGGGGAGGACCAAGGCGCCCCAATGTAAAATTCAAGGACAACCAGAATCCTAAGCTTGGGGATGCCCCGGAAGGCATCCCCTCTTTCGTCTTCGTCTATCGGTAACTTTACTTGAGGCTATATTTTTATTCACCACATGACATGTGTTTTTCTTGGAGCGTCTTGTATGATTTGAGTCTTTGATTTTTAGTTTACCACAATCATCCTTGCTGCACACACCTTTTGGGAGAGACACACATGAATCGGAATTTATTAGAATACTCTATGTGCTTCACTTATATCTTTTGAGCTAGATAATTTTGCTCTAGTGCTTCACTTATATCTTTCTAGAGCACGGTGGTGGTTTTATTTTATAGAAATTGTTGAACTCTCATGCTTCATTTATATTATTTTGACAGTCTTTTAGAACAGCATGGTAATTTTCTTTGGTTATAAAATTAGTCCTAATATGATGGGCATTCAAGATGGGTATAATAAAAACTTTCATATAGAGTGCATTGAATACTATGAGAAGTTTGATACTTGATGATTGTTTTGAGATATGAAGATGGTGATATTAGAGTCGTGCTAGTTGAGTAATTGTGAAATTGAGAAATACTTGTGTTGAGGTTTGCAAGTCCCGTAGCATGCACATATGGTAACCGTTGTGTGACAAATTTGAAGCATCAGGTGTTTCTTTGACTACCTTCCTTATGAGTGGCGGCCGGGGACGAGCGATGGTCTTTTCCTACCAATCTATCACCCTAGGAGCATGCGTGTAGTGCTTGGTTTTGATGACTTGTAGATTTTTGCAATAAGTATGTGAGTTCTTTATGACTAATGTTGAGTCCATGAATTATACACACTCTCACCCTTCCACCATTGCTATCCTCTCTTGTGTCGCACAACTTTCGTCGGTACCATAAACCCATAATTTACCTTCCTCAAAACATCCACCATATCTATCTATTATGGCATTTCCATAGCCATTCTGAGATATATTTCCATGCAACTTTCCACCGTTCCGTTTATTATGACACCATTCATCATAGTCATATTCCTTTGCATGATCATGTAGTTAACATCGTATTTGTGGCATGGCCACCATTCATAACTTTTCATACATGTCACTCTTGATCCATTGCACATCCCGGTACACTGTCGGAGGCATTCACATAGAGTCATATTTCGTTCTCAGTATGGAGTTGTAATTCTTCTGTTGTAAGTAAATAAAAGTGTGATGATCTTCATTATTAGAGCATTGTCCCATGTGAGGAAAGGATGATGGAGACTATGATTCCCCCATAGGTCGGGATGAGACTCTGGACGAAAAAAATAAAAGAGGCCAAAGAAGCCAACCAAAAAAGAGAAAAAGAGAGAAGGGACAATCTTACTATCCTTTTTCCACACTTGTGCTTCAAAGTAGCACCATGATCTTCATAATAGAGAGTCACCTATTTTGTAACTTTCATATACCAGTGGGAATTTTTCATTATAGAACTTGGCTTGTATATTCCTATGATGAGCTTCCTCAAAATGCCCTAGATCTTCGTGAGCAAGCAAGTTGGATGCACACCCACTTAGTTTCTTTTGTTGAGCTTTCATACATTTATAGCTATAGTGCATCCGTTGCATGGCAATCCCTACTCCTTACATTGACATCAATTGATGGGCATCTCCATAGCTCGTTGATTAGCCACGTCGATGTGAGACTTTATCCTTTTTTGTCTTATCCACACAACCTCCATCATCATATTCTATTCCACCCATAGTGCTATGTCCATGGCTCGCGCTCATATATTGCGTGAACGTTGAAAGAGTTTGAGAATACTAAAGTATGAAACAATTGCTTGGCTTGACATCGGGGTTGTGCATGATGAGACCATTTTGTGTGACGAAAATGAAGCATGGCCAAACTATATGATTTTGTAGGGATGATCTTTCTTTGGCTATGTTATTTTGAGAAGACATAATTGCTTGGTTAGTATGCTTGAAGTGTTATTATTTTCATGTCAATATTAAACTTTTTTCTTGAATCTTTCGGATCTAAACATTCATGCCACAATAAATAAAATTACATTGAAAATTATGTTAGGTAGCATTCCACATCAAAAATTCTATTTTTTATCATTTACCTACTCGAGGACGAGAAGGAATTAAGCTTGGGGATGCTTGATACGTCTCCAATGTATCTATATTTTTTTATTGTTCCATGCTATTATATTATCAATATTGGATGTTTTATATGCAGTTATATGCTATTTTATATGATTTTTGGGACTAACCTATTAACCTAGAGCCTAGTGCCAGTTTTTGTGCTTTTCTTCTTTCTGAATATCGCAGAAAAGAAATATCAAACGGAGTGCAATTGACCTGAAAATTTACGGCGATCATTTTTGGACCAGAAGAAGACCACGGAGCATCGGAGATGGACTAGAAGAGTCTCGAGGCCACCACGAGGGTGGGGGAGCGCCTACCCCCCTGGGCGCGCCCCCTACCTCGTGGCCGCCTCGTGGACCCCCTGACTTGTTCCCGACGCCAACGCCTCTTATATATCCCCAAACTTCCAGAAAATAACCTAGATTGGGAGTTCCGCCACCGCAAGCCTCCGTAGCCACCGAAAACCAATCTTGACCCGTTCCGGCACCCTGTCGGAGGGGGGAATCCATCACCGGTGGCCATCTTCATCATCCCGGCGCTCTCCACACTACAAAAAAATACACTTCCATGATGATACGTGTTTGTCATAGTAGGTCACGTTTTTTGTCATGCATGTACATCCGTGACGATTTTATGACAGAATCAACATAGTCATACATGTGCTGTCGTAGAAGTGTTCCATGGCATTACCAAAATTATCATCACGGAAGTGTCCACTTCCATGACGATAAATCGCGCGTCATGGAAGTGCTTTCATCAAGGGTGACCGACACATGGCATCCATCGTAACGGAACGTCATTAAGCTATCGGGTCCGGTTTTGGATCCGATAACCTGCTCACAGCCCGGACCAATGAGGATTTTCCATGTGTAAAATTCTCATTGGCCGGAGGAAACACGTGTTGGCTCACCATTGGGACAGATGCCATCCATTCATTGGACAGGAGGCGCCTATGATAGGTCGACACGTGGCACGACCCAACAGTGGCCCATTCTAGTGAAAAAGGTCAGCCAAGTAAAAATTAGCATGCCGACCCATATAAGGCCTACTTGTGTTAGGTCCATTTAAGCCCACGGCCCATACGAGATGTGCCAATTCGGCCCGTCAACGACCCGTTAAAGATTTGACACCATTGCAGCCCATCGTTAGTTCGAGCCCGTTAACAGCCCGCTGTATATTTGGGCTCAATATCGGCCTGATGTGATTTCGGCCTGTTAACCGCCCATTCAAGGGATGGGCCAATTTTCAGGATGTACATCTTCTGGCCTTTTGGCAACCCATTTAAGTGTTGGGCCAATTTCTAGCCCGGTGTGTCTTTCAGCTTGTTGACGGCCCATAAATGAGTTGGGCCATTTGTAGTCGGGTCTTAGTTTTGGCCTTTTAGCGACCCATTTAAGTGTCGGGCCAATTCCCGGCCCAATGTGTCTTTCAGCCTGTTGACGACCCATAAATGATTTGGGCCATTTGTAGTCGGACCTGAGTTTTGGCCTTTTAACGGCCCATGCTCTTCATGGTTCAATATCAGCCCGGTTTCTCTTTCGGCCTGCTAAAAGCCCACAACACAGTTAGGCCATTTACAGTACGAACTGACTTTCGGCCTCTTAGCGGCCCATGCTCTTCATGGTCCAGTACGAGCCCGTTGTCTCTTTCGGCCTGCTAAAGGCCCACGGTATAGTTGGGCCATATGTAGCCCGACCTTAGTAACGGTCTGTTAACGACCCGTGAAATCAAATGGGCCCACATGTTGCTCGCTTCGATGTCGGCCTGTTAACGACCCAGGAGGTAAGAGGGCCGACCATTAACTTTCGGCCTGGTAAAGTCCCATTAACTTAATGGGCCTACTAAAGTTCGTACATGTCTTTAGGCCCAATTAGATAATTTGAGCCCATTATGATGAGCAATTATGCACATGACCAAAACCGATCAAGCAATGGTACGGCATACAGGGAAAAATGTTGCACATCCAGCATATATTACAAGAAATTACATCCACTGGGAAATCAAAGATTGATGCCAGTGCAAATAAATGAACAGAACCGAATGATCTACAACGTCACAATATGCAACCTCAGCGCGGATGACGCCCATAAGCATGTGGGCAAGTTCTTGCTGCTTTGCTACACTGTCTCTGGAGACATTGATCAGTTGTTGTTGCGCACGAATGTGCAGCTCTGATTCCTCCACCATTTCCATCATTGCTTCAGCCATTAATTGGTTCACAAACATACATTTTTTCCGTTGCATTCGAGACAGAGGAAACTAAATAGATTCATATGGCGATTTTGGTAGGCTTGTATTATTTATAGTGGAGAGTGTCTCGACCACTGCATCATAACATAAATTAGGAGGGGAACCGAACAGATTAATCATGCGTTATTGCCATATTACCCAGCCTAGATTTATTGGAAAGAAACAATGGGATTGCCTTGCTGTTTTCAGAGTTTCTCTTCTTATCTTCAGCAGCCTGTACCAAATTAACACACTAGCATTGCTATCATTGGCCAGGTCAGATAATAGGAAAGCAACATTGACACAACGAATGTTTGGGCAACCAGACCACACTAGCCTACACCAGATCTTACATTCTTAAGAAGTTGATCCCCACTACTACCAATTCTCTCAACATGCAAACTATCCACATCAGCTTGATGCCACGTCAGCGTTCACATGAATCTAATCCTATCTCAACATGCAGACTCCTGCCACATCATCAATTATTTCCCATTTCACAGATTTCCTCGCTATGTTTTAAGACTTAAGTTACCACAAAGCCCAATGGTCTTAACTCGTAGCAGGAAAAATGCCCAAATGTCATGCTAAGAAGAAGAACAGCCATCCTGGCCCAACCACAACCATGCTTTCTGTTTCATCCTCCTCCCCATCTTCTCTCCTTAAATAAAGGATCAGTCTTCGCCGTTTTCCTCTACAATAGTATATAGTGAGACACATAGGAAAAGATCTATGCGTGCGCCCTCTATCATGGTCGCTGGTCCATGGCGCATCCGGTGGATCTCTTAGGATCAAGAAGAGGTGTCTAGAGGGGGGGGGGGGTGAATAGACTCTTAGCAAGAAAAGTTGTAGTTTTTAATTTCTTTAAGTTGAAGTGGAGTTTTGGCGCAAGTTTGAACATTCACAATACATATCAAGCAAGCATGACAAGAGTATATGAGCAGCGGAAAGTAAATCATGCAAGTTGCAAGAATGCAAAGGGATGGGATTGGAGTGTGCAAATGCAATTGGAAACACGGAGATTTTTGGCGTGGTTCCGATAGGTGGTGTTATCGTACATCCACGTTGATGGAGACTTCAACCCACAAAGGGTAACGGTTGCGCGAGTCCACGGAGGGCTCCACCCACGAAGGGTCCATGAAGAAGCAACCTTGTCTATCCCACCATGGCCATCGCCCACGAAGGACTTGCCTCACTAGGGTAGATCTTCACGAAGTAGGCGATCTCCTTGCCCGTACAAACTCCTTGGTTCAACTCCACAGTCTTGACAGAGGCTCCCAAGTGACACTTAACCAATCTAGGAGACACCACTCTCCAAGAGGTACAAATGGTGTATTGATGATGAACTCCTTGCTCTTGTGCTTCAAATGATAGTCTCCCCAACACTCAACTCTCTCTCATAGATAGGATTTGGTGGAAACATGATTTGAGTGGAAAGCAACTTGGGGAAGGCTAGAGATCAAGATTTATGTGGTTGGAATGAAGTATCTTGACCTCAAGACAAGTGTAGGTGGTTCTCTCTCAGAAAATGTATGTTGGAAGTGTAGGCATGTTCTGATGGCTCTCTCCATGAATGAAGAGAGGGTGGAGGGGTATATATAGCCTCCACACAAAATCTAACCGTTACACACAAATCACCAAACTCGGTGGGACCGAATCATACAACTCGGTCGGACCGATTTAGTCCATAATGTGACTGTTAGGGTTTTCGGTGGGACCGACTTGATCAACTCGGTGGGACCGATGTGCTAGGGTTAGGGTAAAGCCTCATCTCGGTTGGACCGATTACACAAATTCAGTGGGACCGATTTTGGTAATAATCTAAACAAAGAGTTGTCCAAGCAAACTCAGTGGGACTGATGTCATGTTTCGGTGAGACCGAAATTAATGCAATAGGCAACAGAGAGTTTGCAAGCCCATCTCGGTGAGACCGAGATCCCATCAGTGAGACCGAATTGATTAGGGTTTCTGGTAGTGGCTATGACAAGAGAACTCGGTGGCGCCAGATAGAAAGTTCCGGTGGGTCCGAGTTTGACTTTTGGTTTGGTAGAAATGTGGTTATGAGAAAGTGGTTGAGGGCTTTGGAGCATATCACTAAGCACTTTGAGCAAGCAAGCCATTAAGCAACACCTCATCCCCTCTTAATAGTATTGGCTTTCCTATGGACTCAATGTGATCTTGGATCACTAAAATGAAAAATGTAGATTCCTGAGCTTTGAGCTTGAGCCAATCATTTGTCTTCATCATCTTGAAGGGGTCCCACATCCTCTAGTCCATGCCACTCCACTGTTGGACTTATCTGGAATATGCTAGATGAAAGTATTAGTCCAACAAGAGATATGTTGACATTAATTACCAAAATCACCCGGGGAGCACTTGTGCTTTCAATGTCCCCCTTTTTGGTAATTGATGACAACATTCATCAAAGCTTTATATAAAGATATGGAGAATAACAAGTAAAGCTTTGGAAATACATGTAACATGCATAGGCTCCCCCTATATGTATGCAATCATGTAAATATGTAATATAAGAACATGTGAATGCATAGCATGATAGAGTAAGCAATGTGTTACATGTATCTTGGCTCTATGCATCAGAACAAAAGATGTAAATATAGGAAATGTACCTACATGCTCATGAGTCTTTCTTGCAAACAATATGTACATCAGCAAGAAGTCCTCATGCACATGAGTGTGATGCATATACTTACCTTGTGGTCTTGAGTTGGATTAGGAGGAATTAACCTGAGTAAACAAGGTTAGATAACACAGATACATCTACTAGCCAGAGTAAACAAAGAAACCACAAGAGTACCAAGACTGGGATGACATGTAGAGAGTGAGTACTAAGTACTCTATTGGATATAGACATGTCCCCAAAGGTAAAGATATGCAATGAATTCAAGGATTTCCTTCCCTTAGATGACTTGCTCCCCCTAAATATTGCTTGGGATACTGGGAGAAGATAGGGAACAGAAAATCAGAGCAACAAAAGAAAAAAAGAGCAAATGCAAACAATCAAATATGAACATGTCTTTCCCCTCTTAAAGACATGTAACTTATCTCCTCTTGAACACCAAGCATCCGGGGTCTTTGATGTGATACTTCTTTCTCATTGAAGAACTCTCTCCCCCTGAGAAGCATTGATGTGATCTCTCTCTCCCCCTTTGACATCAATTTCCAAGAAGGGCTCTTTTGGATGTTTGTTACAAATGGGTTTGGTCCTTGAGTCACAAAGCAAAGCAGCAAGTCGAATGTGATGATGGTAGAGGACAAGAATCACTGAGTGGAGCTGGAGCAAAAAGAATGCAGGAACAAGTGGCAAGTTGTCTTTCCTGTAGTGAAATCGGTTGCACCGAGTGGTGTGTTCTGGTTGCACTGAAAGAGTTCGGTTGGAATGAAAACAACAAATCGGTGTGACTGAGTTTATCACAAAGAAAACACTTGTCACCTCAACTCAATAGAAAAGAAAGATCTCACAAGGATTTGCAAGGAATTGGATGTAGGGAATGCAGAATAAAACAAAGAAAAGAAAATCTAGATGAAGTTTGCAAAAACTCAAGGAAACACTAGAGAACTTCATCTAGAATTGGGTGGTGACAAAGTATATTGACTGATGAGTCAAGTAAGAACACTTGATCGTAAGTCATACTCATCGTTTAAGCTCAAAATGGGGTTACCATTTTTTGTTTAAGCATTTGATGTATTCACATCTTGTTGAGTTGCTTTGACCTATGTCTTGAGGTAAAGCTTCTCTAAGATGGAATGACATACCTTGGGTGGTGGTGTTGATCTTGCTCATGTAGTTGAACTTGCATGGGGTGCTCAAGGTTGATGTAGCACAAGAATGGTTGGGAGCACTACTTGGAGTTGAGTTCATCTACCTACATGGGTTAGTTTTGCAAGGAAGAGCACTTGTGTATCCAAAATGACAATCATGAAATTTGATACATATAATTTGTCAAAGGATATGTTGAAGGGTTTCGTGCTTCCTTGTCATCAACCACCGTATTGTAGAGACTTGGTGATGTAGAGATCGCTCAAGATGTGAGTGGGTTGCTATCTCATAGATTTAGATTCATCCCAGTACCTACAAGGGTTAGATAACATGCAAGGGTGCAAATATATCCAAGACATATGAATATCATCAGAAGAGAAATATCAAGGATTTGTCATAGATTCATGCCTTGCATGTATCCAAATGGAGTTCCTACTCCAAGTTTGAAGCATCAATGATGTTCAATTCACCTCTCAAATGGCAAAAGACTTTCTCATCAAGAGGTTTGGTAAATATATCCGCCAATTGCTTATCGGTACGAACATGCTTAAGATAAATGTCCCCTTTAGCAACATGATCTCGAATGAAATGATGACAAACTTCAATATGCTTAGTTCGACAATGTTGCATGGGATTGTGAGCAATCTTAATAGCACTCTCATTGTCACAAAGCAATGGAACATGTTTCACATTGATCCCATAATCTTTAAGAGTTTGGGTCATCCAAAGTAATTGAGCACAACATGAACCAGCGGCAATGTATTCCGCTTCAGCAGTGGATAAGGATACCGAGTTTTGTTTCTTGGAAGACCAAGACACAAGATATCTACCAAGAAATTGACAAGTACCCGAAGTGGACTTTCTATCAACCTTGTCTCCGGCATAGTCCGAGTCGGAATAGCCAACAAGATCAAAAGATGACATCTTAGGATACCAAATGCCAAAATTTGGTGTATGTATTAAGTATCTCACAATCCTTTTCATAGCCTTAAGATGACATTCTTTGGGGGCCGCTTGATATCGTGCACACATGCACACACTTAGCATAATATCGGGACAAGAGGCACATAGATATAACAATGAACCGATGATAGAGCGGCAAACTTTTTGATCAACCGGTTCACTATCCTTAGTCAAGTCAAGATGTCCACTAGTAGGCATGGGAGTTTTCATACCTTTGCTTTCTTGCATGTTGAACTTCTTCAATAAGTCCTTGGTGTACTTTGTTTGAGAGACAAAGGTGCCTTCCTTAGTTTGCTTGATTTGCAAACCAAGAAAGAACTTGAGTTCACTCATCATAGACATCTCAAACTTCTACGACATTAGCTTTCCAAACTTCTCACTAAAATGAGGGTTAGTTGAGCCAAATATGACATCATCAACATAAATTTGGCATACAAATAACTCACCATTGACCCTTTTAGTAAAAAGAGTAGAATCTATTTTTCCAATTTAAAAGCCTTTTTCAATAAGGAACTTGGTCAAGCATTTATACCACGCTCTAGGAGCTTGTTTAAGACCATAAAGGGCTTTGTGAAGTTTGTAAACATGATCGGGTTTCTTAGGATTGACAAAGCCGTGAGGTTGTTTAACATAAACTTCCTCCTCAATTTCACCGTTTAGAAAAGCACTTTTAATGTCCAATTGGTATAAAGTGATATCATGGTGATTAGCATAGGCAAGTAAGATGCGGATGGACTCAAGTCTAGCAACGGGGGCATATGTCTCACCGTGATCCATACCTTCGACTTGAGTGTAGCCTTGGGCGACTATACGAGCTTTCTTGCGGACGACTTGACCATCTTCATATTGCTTGTTGCGAAACACCCATTTGGTACCGATGATGTTGTGGTTGTTGTCGGGCTTCTCGACCAATGTCCACACTTGATTTCTCTCAAAGTCGTGTAGCTCTTCATGCATGGCATTTATCCAATCCGGATCTTCCAATGCTTCTTCAACCTTCATAGGTTCAATGCTAGAGATGAAAGAATAATTTTCACAAAAGTTAGCCAAACGAGTTTTAGAGCGAGTGATTCTCCCGGTTTGGATATCATTGTAGATTTGCTTGACGGGATGGTCTTTGGCGACTCTTGCTCGAAGTCATGGAAGCTTTTGCTTGGGTCGGGGTGGAACATCTTCTTCATCTTGTTCTTCTTCTTCTTGGCCTTCTTCATTGTTGACGTTGTCGTTATCTTGTCATGGTGGAGAAGGAGGTTGATGAGGTTCATCTTGGTGTACGTCCTCGTTTCTTCATCTTGGTGTATCCCACTCATGGATGCTTCCAAGTCAACTCTTGGTTCACCTTGTCGTGAGGTGGAAGCTTCCACTTGGACGGACGAGGTACTCTCCTTCACCTCTGTTGGACGAATCTTGCCGATAGACAAGTCTTGAATTGCTTCCGAAGGGTCTTTGTCTCCTACATCAATTGGCAATTGCTCTACTTGCGAGCCGTTAGATTCATCAAACTTCACATCTACCGTCTCTTCAACCTTTCGGGTGAAATTGTTGTAGACCCGGCAAGTGTGAGAATTTGAGCCATAACCAAGTAGGAAACCTTCATGAGATTTAGGAGCAAATTTAGAACGATGATGCTTATCAAGAATGTAGCACTTTGAGCCAAATACTCGAAAGTATCCAACTTGGAGTTTGTTAACGGTGAGGAGCTCGTATGCCCTCTTGCCGAGTAGCTTGTGAAGATACAAGTGATTTGTTGCATGACAAGCTGTCTCAACCGCTTCTGCCCAAAAGTGTTTTGGAGTCTTGTACTCATCAAGCATCGTTCTAGCCATTTCAATAAGAGTTCGATTCTTCCTCTCAACAACTCCATTTTGTTGAGGCGTGTACGTAGCCGATAACTCCTGTGAGATCCCTTCTTCGTCAAGAAAGGTATCCACATTTGCGTTCTTGAACTCCATTCCGTTGTCGCTGCGAACCTTCTTAATCTTCACTTCAACTTGATTTTGGGACTTCCTAGCAAAGTTCTTGAAAATCTTTTGGACCTGTGATTTATCATCAAGAAAGAACAACCACGTAAATCTTGAAAAATCATAAACTATAACTAGACCGAATGAGTTACCATCGAGACTTTTATAGGCATTGGGACCAAAAAGATCCATATGAAGTAGCTCGAGCGGTCTTCTCGTGGTCATAATGTTCTTCACGGGGTGACTTCCTCCAACTTGTTTTCCTGCTTGACAAGCACTACAAAGTCTATCTTTGTCAAATATAACATCTTTTACTCCAAGGATATGATCACCTTTAATAAGCTTATCAAGGTTTCGCATGCCCACATGACCTAGCCTTCTATGCCACAACTAGCCTTTAGAAGATTTAGCAATTAAGCAAGTTCTAGGTTGAGCCTTTTTAGTGAAATCAACAATGTAAAGATCACCTCTATGTATACCGGTAAATCCATTTTATGGTTATCTCTACGAAACACTTGGCAATCTACTTCAGTAAATAGGACATTGAAACCAAAGTCAGCAAGTCTAGATACGGAAAGTAAATTGTAGCCAAGAGAATCAACGAGCATAACATTTTGTATGGAGCTATCATGTGAGATGGCCACCTTACCATGGCCAACCACCTTACCCTTTGAGTTATCACCAAAAGTGACATACTTTCGAGGGTCGTTGTTTTCAGCAAGCTCACGAAACATATCTTTGTCTCCAGTCATATGATCAGTACATCCACTATCAAGGACCCATTCCTTTCCTCCAGCCATGTAGCCGCGAAGATTAGCCATAAGACCAAAGTGTCTCATCGCATCATCAAGATCATAGTCATTATCATCATCCTCATCATAGTATCCATGTTCAACATCGTCATGTGAAGGATCAACTCCTAGAGAGGGTAATTCATTAGAAGTATGGCTGTAACAATGTTCATCTCTATGGATTCTAATGACTTCGAAAATGATATTGCTAATAATTCGAACATCTCCTTTTGCACTCGTAAGATTAGTAAGCTCAAATAAGCAATCACCAAACTTGGGATCATTAGAACTCATCTTACTCAAGGCAATAGACTTATGAAGAATCTCATCTAGAATTTTCAAGGAATAATTTGGGAATCGTTCCTCAAGAAATCTCCATAAGGTGTAGGCACAATCAAAAGTAGGCAAGCTAGCAAGTAAGTTTCTAGGCAAACCTCTAGTGATTAAATTGACCGTTCTAAGATTACGGATCATGTCAATAGACTCATCAAGGGTGGGATTTAAAGGATCAACAATGCGAGCACAAGGAGTAGTAATGTACTTGGTCAAATGATATTCATTGAAGATCTCAAGCATCTCATTTTTCCCTCATGAAAATACTCTCCATCAAGAATAGGCACTCTACGTCTAAGACTCCCCAACGTAGACTCATCCATCTTCCTCCGAAGGTGTTTAAACCAAAGCAATGGAGACCAATGCTCTGATACAAATTGTAGGATCGAGAAGAGGTGTCTAGAGGGAGGTAAATAGACTCTTAGCAACAAAAGTTGCAGTTTTTAATTTCTTTAAGTTGAAGTGGAGTTTTGGCACAAGTTTGAACATTCACAATACATATCAAGCAAGCATGACAAGAGTATATGAGTAGCAGAAAGTAAATCATGCAAGTTGCAAGAATGTAAAGGGATGGGATTGGAGTGTGCAAACGCAATTGGAGACCTAGAGATTTTTGGCGTGGTCCCAATAGGTGGTGCTATCGTACATCCATGTTGATGGATACTTCAACCCACGAAGGGTAATGGCTGCGCGAGTCCACGGAGGGCTCCACCCATGAAGGGTCCACGAAGAAGAAACCTTGTCTATCCCACCGTGGCCATCGCCCATGAAGGACTTGCCTCACTAGGGTAGATCTTCACGAAGTAGGCGATCTCCTTGCCCGTACAAACTCCTTGGTTCAACTCCACAATCTTGATGGAGGCTCCCAAGTGACACCTAACCAATCTAGGAGACACCACTCTCCAAGAGGTAACAAATGGTGTGTTGATGATGAACTCCTTGCTCTTGTGCTTCAAATGATAGCCTCCCCAACACTCAACTCTCTCTCATAGGATAGGATTTGGTGGAAACATGATTTGAGTGGAAAGCAACTCGGGGAAGGCTAGAGATCAATATTTATGTGGTTGGAATGAAGTATCTTGACCTCAACACAAGTGTAGGTGGTTCTCTCTCAGAAAATGTATGTTGGAAGTGTAGGCATGTTCTGATGGCTCTCTCCACGAACGAAGAGTGGGTGGAGGGGTATATATAGCCTCCACACAAAATCTAACCGTTACACACAAATCACCAAAGTCGGTGGGAACGAATCATACAACTCGGTCAGACCGATTTAGTTCATAATGTGACCGTTAGGGTTTTCAGTGGGACCGACTTGATCAACTCGGTGGGACCGATGTGCTAGGGTTAGGGTAAAGCCTCATCTCGGTTGGACCGATTACGCAAATTCAGTGGGACCGATTTTGGTAATAAGCTAAACAAAGAGTTGGCCAAGCAAACTCGGTGGGACCAATGTCATGTTTCAGTGAGACCGAAATTAATGCAATAGGCAACAGAGAGTTCACAAGCCCATCTCGGTGAGACCGAGATCCCATCGGTGAGACAAAATTGATTAGGGTTTCTGGCAATGGCTATGACAAGAGAACTCGGTGGCGCCGGATAGAAAGTTTTGGTGGGGCCGAGTTTGACTTTTGGTTTGGGACAAATGTGGATATGAGAAAGTGGTTGAGGGCTTTGGAGCATATCACTAAGCATTTTGAGCAAGCAAGCCATTAAGCAACACCTCATCCCCTCTTAATAGTATTGGCTTTCCTATCGACTCAATGTGATCTTGGATCACTAAAATGAAAAATGTAGAGACCTGAGCTTTGAGCTTGAGCCAATTCATTTGTCTTCATCATCTTGAAGGGGTCCCACATCCTCTAGTCCATGCCACTCCACTGTTGGACTTATCTGAAATATGCTAGATGAAAGTATTAGTCCAACAAGAGATATGTTGACATTAATTACCAAAATCACCCGGGGAGCACTTGTGCTTTCAATCTCTAGGATCTCTCAAACTGCAGTTTCATTGATGGTGGGAATCGATCTCGTGCTCTATACCGTCGTCGAACCAGCTGCGGTGCTGCTGCTTTACCTTCGTTTTTCCTCTCTCTTGTGCCCTGATTGAAATCTGAACTGCATCGGTGAGCCATACTTTTGGTTTTCTCTATTTACTCTATGATATTTGTCTCCAACATGAGATGGAATTTTGATTCGTAAGTTGCAGTCAACATGCTGGTAGGTCGCCTACTGGTAGCGCAATGAAGATGGATGGGACAAATCTGGAGCCCTCGCTTTCCGCCTGTGCCTCCTACAGTTCTCTCATGAGGTTAGTCCAGATTTCCCCTAATTACAATCCCTTGCTAATGCCTTGCTGCTTTACTGCCACAATAAACTGTAGATGAGTTGTTAATACTTATGTCATGTCTCATGGGTTTGTTCACAAATGACTGAATACATCCACTTTTATGGAACCATGCAGAAAGAATTGTTGCATTCCCTTAGCATCTTACTCTTAAGTTCTATTGGCTCAAGTGAATGCACACCCAAATTGGAACATTATTTGGACTAAGCTAACACATGCACCCGAATCTGAATCCTAACTAGATTGAGTCAAAACATGTACTTTATAAGATTCTTGCAGAACTAATTTAGACTTGAGGTGGCTATTTTTATTCCTACAGATCTATTAGACTTGAGGTCGCCTTTTTTATTCCTGCACATGGCAGTTTGTTAGTGGCAAATTCTGCATCATTTCAACAAACTATACATAGGGAAGTCAGCTGATTGCTAGATATATCTTAACATAGAATTATGTTCGCCAACTTATGTATATTATCATGAATATCGCTTATTTGTTATGCAGATAGTCATGTCAAGGCATTCTACACTGATTAGATTTCCACATGTAGTATTACATACTAATCTTATTTTTCTCTTGCAACTCTATTGTTTCAGTCTACTTTGGTTAACAGGTTCATTGGTGAGTAGTGTCCTCTCTAGTGCACATCTTTGTTGGAATGTACACATAGTTTCCCTATGCCTGAGTAAGATCCGGTTATATAATCGGTACCTCTCTTACTTGCTTGCTTAGTATTTGCATCCACATTTTCTTAGTTGTTTCACAGTAAAGTAATTTCTCTTAGATAATAGGTTGTTTTATACATGCACTTTAGGGGAGGTCTAAGATATTTGATTGTGAAGATGTAGGTGAAAGAAGCTACATGTTCTTGGTATCCATGGAGTCAGACAATACTGCTAAATCAACTTACAGTCATGTCATGTGGTCATGAGAAGCTACATGTTCTTAGCAAGCAACCAAGTTGGCAAGTTGGTACATTTAGCTGAAAGCAGACATTCTGACCCAATTTTGGTTTTTTCTGATAGTTTGATAGAAATGTGAGATTTTAACTACCTTTTGTCATTCCCAATGACCGATCGATGTTCTATACGTAGATATCATTTATTCGCCTGTTATTTCATATTCATGTTACTTGGATAAGATATAGCGTGATGTATGGTGAAGCTACTGAAGCAAAACCAGATCGAAAGGCTTTGTCTCCATTACTATTTAGCGGGTTGTAATGACTGACGATTGTGTCAACATATTGGTTTATCTATTATTTAGTGGATCAGCATAAGTAGTTGGACATGAAATATACACATGTATTTGTGCCATAAGAGTTTAATGCTTTATTTTTTCCGAATAAGAACATTCTACCTGTACACCTTTTGCCTCTAATTGTAACTTTGTAAGTCATTTTAATGTTATGTAAAATTAGACCTTATAAGGTATGCTAATGTATATCTACATGTAATTCCATTATTGATATTATGTTTGAATTATATTTATTAATATCCAGTCGGCTTGCACTATGAATGTCGTAGCAACGCACGGGGTATCATCTAGTTAACACAATATGGCACATCTATCATCAGCCAGGCGAGGTAATACGAAAGCAACATTGACACAATGAATGAATGGGCTGCCAGAGCGTCACTACAATTCAGTAATGTGCATGATATGAGATAGTACACTCATGCAGCTCAGTATGCAAAACTACCAGGCAGTTTTCCTTACCAAAATCAACATTGTCACCGTTAACATTTTGCTACAACTGGATTTAGATTAGATTAAGGTTGGATTCACACCGATTAACAAAATACATGTTGATGTAAAAATATAGGGATATACAACAAGTACTTACATCAGCATTGGAGCATAGAGAATTCCCGCAAGATACTTTCCTCGAATACGATCCCAGTACAGAAAGTCTTCTATCCTTTAATCTTATTTTCTAAAAGAGAGATGGGTAAGAAACATGTAGAAAATATGATCAGAATGCTATAAAATTTCATGATGCAAGGATACGCACACGCTTCTTAGAATGAAGTTGACATATTTTTGCTGGACTGGAGCGGACTAGTTCTTTGGCCACTAGAATCTGCTTATTATCAGTGGGAGACGGGGTTCTCTGTGTTGGAGCAGTATCTACGAAAACTGGAGTTGGTTTATTATCTCCTGGCGTTTGGATCTTTTGCAAAGACCTGGTTTGTAACCCTTCAGATTCTAACATAGTCGTTTTCCCCTTGCATTCCTTATATAGAAGAATGGTGCTTCAATTATAAAACATGCTACAACAGAGATGGAATAGGTACTGAAGAATAGAAAGGCATGACATATTGACATGTATTCCCTCCATCCAGAAATAAATGGATGGGTCTAGGCGTATTTCAGTTCTAGATACATCCAGTTTTATCCATTTCCCCGACATGTAATCCGGACGGAGGGAGTATGATGTAAGAGCTAGGGATACGACGGGACAACAGTGTAAAAAACACTACTTGAATGTAAAACTGTATGCTAGCAGAATACATTGCAGAAAAACACTAAGGCAACATATGCGTGTATGATTGGGAAACTAAGATGGCATTGCAAGAGACCACTAGAACAACACTTCAATGTAAAAAATAGAACATGGTATGGTAGACACATGAACTACATACTGATGAATAACAATTCATAAGATATTAAGCGCATGATGTCCAAACTAAGCAGATGGCATTGCGATAGAGTAGAATGAAAGTACTTGAATTTGAAAACATGTTATCATTAATGGAACAGGTACTGAAAATAGGAAAGCATGCCATATCTACATGCATGATCAGCAGGCGAAGCACAAGGCATTGCAATAGAGTAGATGCACTACAGGACATTATATGCATGTTGTACCCATATCAAGAGCCAAGTTAGAGCAAGGACCTTATGGGGTGAATAGGATTCATCATCTTTCTGCAAGTCTTGTGAAGAACTTCCTTTACATGTTCCATGATATTGGCTATCATTGATGTCAAGTGTGTTGGCCGTTACATTGCTCCGTGAGGTTCTTGTGGATAAATCAGTGTGTGCAATTATATCTGACATGCATGGAAGACAACTAGTAGTTAGATTTATGTAATGAGTGCATGTAGGAGACGACATAAATAGTAGGACTGGGGTTAAGTAGTAGCAACAGGTCTCAAAAACTAAAGGGAGAACATAGGTGAAAGCTACAGAATATGTATCATTTGTACTCGAGATTAACTAGATGGCACACAAAAGTATTAAGGAACAACATAGATTATACTAGAAGTGGTATAATACTATAATCACCAGCCTGTGGGATATCATTGGCTGATGGATGATAACTATGGTACATTGTTACCTAAAGAACAAGTCTCTTAGCTGAACTATGGAACAACGTTAACTCCTGAACAAGACCCGTACGAGATCAGCATGAATATACAGTGAAATGTGATAATCTATTTTCAATGCTTAGATGAATAACAAAGCCATAAATGTTGCACACAAGTAAGATGAGGGTACAACCTATCTGGCCGCCATCCATAGGAGTGAGCATCATGTGCTGACTTGTCGATGGTCCTGCAGTTGTTGTGGATGTCCATGTCATGCATGCGCATTCGATGCAGGGAACTGTTGAGTGAGGACTATAGCTCCCTTCTGGTGCATGCTTCCATTGTTGGACTAGCTGCGGTGAGTTGGAAGTCGGTGTGGCCGAAGATGCAGAAAATGCATAATGTTAAGAACAACACATCTCTCTGATCTGAAGAATACCCTAAGATATCAACAGCAAGGTACGAGAGTGGTCACACGTTTGTTGACTGAAGACTAAATTGGGGTCACACGATTTTATTTTATTTTGGTACTGTCCGATCTACGCTGAATGGCTTGATGGCCGTCTTACGCCTCCCGGCTGACACTGTTCGGAATCTTCCTCGAAGAGCCAGCAACCACTGGCAGAGCAGCCTGCCTCCGCCATCCGTGGCCCCGACCAAAACCCCGCTCCCCGCCCCACCGCACTGCCGTGGTTGCGCCGCCCCCGGGCCAATCCACAAAGACTCGCTGTCATCGAGATCTAGCGGCGGTAGTACCTTCAACCCACGCAACTCTAAGATAGCCATCTAAGCACTACTTCCACGGCGAACTTGCGCTCCCGCACCCTTACATTAGACACCAGCTGTCGGTGTCAAAACCGGTGGATCTCGGGTAGGGGGTCCCAAACTTTGCGTCTAAGGCGGATGGTAACAGGAGGCAGGGGACACGATGTTTACCCAGATTCGGGCCCTCTCGATGGAGGTAAAACCCTACGTCCTGCTTGATTGATCTTGATGATATGAGTATTACAAGAGTTGATCTACCAAGAGATTGTGGAGGCTAAACCCCAGAAGCTAGCCTATGGTATGATTGTTGTTGTCCTACGGACTAAACCCTCCGGTTTATATAGACAACGGAGGGGGCTAGGGTTACACAGAGTCGGTTACAAGGGAGGAGATCTACATATCTGTATTGCCAAGCTTGCCTTCTACGCCAAGGAAAGTCCCATCCAGACACGATACACAGTCTTCAATCTTGTATCTTCATAGTCCAACAGTCCGGCCAAAGGATATAGTCCGGCTGTCCGGAGACCCCCTAATCTAGGACTCCCTCAGTAGCCCCTGAACCAGGCTTCAATGATGATGAGTCCGGCATGCAGTTTTGTCTTTGACATTGCAAGGCCGGTTCCTCCTCTGAATATTCCATAGAAGATTTTGAACACAAGGATAGTGTCCGGCTCTGCAAAACAAGTTCCACATACCACCGTAGAGAGAAAATAATATTTCCACAAATCTAATCTGCTGACACGTTTGACGGCATGACATCACGCCACGGCCCGGTCATTAATCGAACCGTTTTTCTCAACCAGCTACTGCACACATCGGGAGGTGGTTTCCTTGGCACGTCTTGTCGAAGCAGAGATCGTGTCCCCTTATCACGGGATTCTCATCAATACGGATGCGGGTAACCCAACTGTGCCATCAATTACGGCGCTTGGGGGAATAAGAGGTTTTACCAGGCGAGTGGGGAGGCGCATCGCCTCTTCCGCCCTTATAAAGGGATTAGGACTCACTCTTTTCACCCATGCCCTCTTCCCGATTCATTCCATTCTGCTCAGGCTCCAGCGCCCAAGCGTTCACCTTCTCTACCCACAAAAGTTCTTCCAAAGATGTCCGGATCCAGAGCAGGAGGCAAATGGATGTCCTCTACCATCCGAGAGAAGGATATCAAAAAGCTTCGGGAGGCCGGGTATCTGGTCAAGAAAATCAGCCACCGTCTCCCTACGGCGGGACAAATCGTCCCTACTCTGGAACCCCACGAGAGGGTTGTATTCCTCCCTCACTTTGTCCACGGGCTAGGGTTCCCCTCCACCTGTTCGTCCATGGCATCATGTATTATTATGGGATCGATCTTCATGATATGTCCCCCAATTCCTTCCTCAACATATCGACATTCATTGTCGTGTGCGAGGCTTTTCTCCGTATTTCGCCGCACTTCGGTTTATGGCTGAAGGTTTTTAATGTGAATCCCAAGGTGGTGGGCGGCGAGCACGCCGAGTGCGGGGGCGCTATGGTGAGCAAGATGCCCAACGTCGTATGGCCAACAAGAACCTTTAATGATTCTGTTAAGGAGTGGCAACAGCAGTGGTTTTACATCACTGAGCCGTGCGGAAGGAATGGGCCGCCTCTCCCGAGTTTCGATCCGGCGCCCCTCTGTGGCTTACATCCTGGGTCAAGAAAGGCTTGGACTGGTCCTCGTCCGATGAACTGCCGGTGCTTCAGACACGCGTTAAAGATATGGGAGATAAGAACATTGAACTTGTCAACATAGTCCAGGTGATGTTAGTCCGCCGGATACTGCCTTGTCAACACCGGACTTGCAATCTATGGGATTTCGATCCGGCCAGGCACCAAAATTTGCGAAGGTTCTTCGGCTCCTCGCACGAGGACATTTGGAAGGTGCTTTTCAAGTCCAGCAAATCATGGCCAGACTCCACCGAAGACCGCGGGTACCAACTGTCCCGCCCTGCAAGTTCAGTGAGTTTATCAAACTTTTCTATCCGCATGACCCAAAGGAAGCGCTTAACGCATGTTTATTCAACTCCCCCAGAGCTGGGTGAAGAAGGCGGAGCGGATCCATTGTCTGGCCCTGTTGCCCGAAGACCCGGCCATCCCACTTCTGACAAAGATGCTGGTCCCGGCGCCCTACAAGGTGCCGAAGAAGACGGCCGAAAAGGAGGCCAAAAAGACCCGGGGCGGCCTTCATCATCATGGCACTTCGGACACAATACCTGAAGGCTCTGATGCCGTTCCGCCTCCGAAGAGGATAAAAAGGAGGAGGAAGATGAATCCCCTGCGGGGGGAAGGAGGAAGAGGACGGCCTCCGCACCCTTGGAGGTCGAACTGCCCAAAAGGGGAAGGGCTTCTCTTCCAGAGGAGTCCATTGCCGCCACCGACAGTGGCCTGGCATGGGATCCCAGGGCCCAGCCCCTGGTCAACTCGTAAGTATATAAAATCCGAGTACGTTTAAGCATCCGGACTCATCGTGGCTTAGTATTTTAACCTTAAGCCATATTTTCTGGTAGTCCGGTGAGGTTCCGTACCAAACAATCCTCATTAGAGGACCCGCTGAGCTCGAATGATATGGAGAGTGGGACGCCCCAAAAGGCCCCTTCCTCCAAATAGGTGCATAACACCGAGGCTTCGTCCTAGAAGGACCCCGACCAAGGAGGAAAGGAAGAAACCGTGAAGGCGGCGCCTGGAGGTCAAACCGCAGGGGCCGGACACGTGGGGGAAAAGATTCCCATAGGGCCTGATGGCGGGGGAGACCCTGAGTTCGGCTCCTCACCGGATGCGATTCCAGAGGTTTATACGGCTCCAGAATCAAGAAGGCAGCCTCCTTCGGCTGGAGGGGGCGTGCCTGTTCCGCCAGCGACCTCTGTCCATCCAAAGGTGTCGGATGCTTTGTTGGTGGCGTTACGAGACGCTTCCATTGTTGACGAACACCATGCCCTTATGGGTGCGGTGATTGAGAAGATTCAGACAACTGAGAGTGGACTGAACGAAGCCGGTATCAGCCTTATAAGAGGCTTTGAGGTATGTTTTATAAGTTGCCGAAGAGTGTCATAGTATAGATAGTAGCCCCTGATACCCTGTTCGGTGAAAGAAGGAACCGGACAGGGGATCACATTGATGATCATAGGAAGACTCAATGAGTGATATTGATTTCTCTTCTGTTCCAAGTAGATACCTGTAGTGGCTGCTGCCTCTCGTACTGCGGAGATCTCCGAACTGAATCAAAGTCTGGAGCGGGCCATAGAAGAAATTGGCCAATTAAAAATGCAGTTGAGGGATAAACAAGGTATGCACAAGCGTTGCATGCATTTATTGTGAAATAAATGTTCAGTATGAAATAAGACACCTAATTTGTGCTAGGGGTTATGACCGAAGTCGAGGTCCTCAAAAGGGTCATTGCCGAGGCCGAGAAAAAGGCGGCCATAGAGCGGACTCTTCGTGAGAAACACGAAGCCAGAGTTATTAAAGCTGAGCAGGAGCTGCAAGAGGCCGTAAGTAAATGCGAGCCCTTGGAGCAGAGTTTAACGAAGAAAGAGTCCGAACTCACCAAGGCGCGTCAAGCCACGAGCGACGCCCGGGGGGAAACCCAAAGCGCCCTGCAGGGGATCCAAGAGGCGAGGAAGATCGCGGCGGGTAAGGCTTTTCCCATGTAAAGCAAGTATTTGAGGGGAAAACTATATTTCTGATTGTGAATCCGGACTTCTCAGGTGTATTTGCCGAGCTACCTCATAGTATATCAGATGCCGCTCAATTCTACCGAGCCGAAGGAAGGAACACCACCGGTAAGCTCTTTTGGTCGCAGTATTTGGCACCGAATTATCCGGTGCCTTTTGCCGATCAACTGAAACAGCTGATCGAACTGCATAAGGCGGCAGAACTAGCCATGAAAGATATGGTTATCCGGCTATGGCCTGCCGAGCCGATTCCAAGCAGCTACTTCGGGCTCGTGAGGCGGCTTGACGTCAACAAGCGGTCGGTCTGTATAGAAGGAGCGCGAATGGCCTTCGCCCTCGCAAAGGTGCACTAGGGGAAGATGGATGCCGAAAAGCTAGTAACCGAGGGACCGCCAGAGAGGAAGGAGCACCGCAAGCCCGAATTGTATTATAAGAGTGTCATGAAAGGATCCTACCTTGCAGCGGAACTATCTACCAAGGACATTATATTTCCATGAATGCCAATCATGTTGTCCTTTGTAATGTTTGAACAAGGTCATTTATATGTCGCCTGTTATATAAAAGTTTACCCTCCTGTGCGGCCGTTTGTATGTTAAGGCTGAGAGTTGGCCAGTCGTCGGCTTCTTCCCCCACGTAAGAATTACGGGGGTGTTCGGGATAAACCTGAGCACTCTTTATCCCAGTTTTGGGTCCTCCGAAGGAGGTGCTCAGCACAACAAACCAGGCAATCGAACTATAGGGCTTTATCACTCTCACTTAGCCATAAGAGCTTTAGTATGGTCGGCGCAGCCCCTTGTGTTCGGAAGACCGTACTAGGGGCTCTATAAGCGCCTGATCGGAGAAAAAGCCAATCCATCGCACGCTGCATTGGTCATGGCATTATGCGGGAGAAATCCTTAAAGATTTTGTGACCGCTCGAACAGCTGACCAGCTCTCGCCATATCATGACAGTCAGTTTTTGGCTTTCTCTACTGAGGTGCTTATCCGGAAGAACCGGGACACAATCGTAGTAGTTCTCCCAGTGCTACCTTAGACGATATAGCAGAACGTAAGGTACCAAAACATGGGGGCCGGGCAAACCCAACTATTGACCCAAGACATGATTCGGAGCCGATGCATATAATGCTATAAGTTCGGGGTGTCGAACTTCCATGAAGGTGTTTGGACTTTTATTGCCGTGTTACGGGGAAAACGAAGCCCCTGGCATATTTAAGGCATATCGCTATGTACGGATGCCATTTGACAAAATGATTTCGATAAGAAATAATCAGCAGGTAAACATCATATAAATCCACATGTTGTATTTGAATAATACGTTTATGCGTATGGGTACAAGTAATGTGGTAAAAAAAGGAGTTGTGATAGCAGAACCTACTGTGACCAGGGGGAAGAGGTTTAGTGCGGATCCGTATTATAGCCGGACGTTCGCTGCGGGGAATGTCTAAGGATCCCCTGACGCGTTCGAGCTGCCTCTGTGGAGTCCGTCCTGGTCGGTGCAAAGGTGAACCTGCAAAGGAAATATAAGAAATGTTTGCATGCCGGAGGGCGGTTGAACTGCTGAGTCTGGCCTGTCATGGCCTTCGCCGAAGTGTTTAATTGAGCTCTAGACGAGCCGGGGTATCCTTCCACGAAGTAGTTCGGAGCCCCTTGACGGTGTCCGGGATCCTGGGCGTCGACTCGAGGTTCAGCTGCAAGGTGCTGCTCGTTGTTCCTGCTACTAAGGTAGTGATGTATTTGTTGGTGCCGAAGGAAGGTTTGGCCTTGCCATGAACCGTGATGACGCCATGTGGACCGGGCATTTTGAGCTTACGGTAGGCATAATGTGGCACCGCGTTGAATCGAGCGAACGCGGTTTGCCCGAGCAGTGCTTGATAGTCACTGCAGAAAGGGGCGATTTCGAAGATTAACTCTTTGATACGGTAATTTTCTGGTGATCCGAAGATCACCTCGAGGGCAATGGAGCCTGTACAGCTAATCTCCATACCTGGTATGATGCCTCTAAACATGGCTTTAGTGGGCTTGATCGCTGAATGATCGATGCCCATCTTGCGCACTGTGTCCTGGTAAAGCAGATTTAAACTGCTACCTCCGTCCATAAGGACTCGAGTGAGGTGGAACCCATCTACTATTGGGTCGAGGATTAGTGCGGCTAGATTGCCCCAATTGGCGTTAACCGGACGATCCGTGCGGTTGAAGGTGACCGGCCCTAGCTTATATTGTGGGATGGCGAGTTCCGTTGAGCCGCCGTCCCTAAGGGTGCATATCTGGTCCAAGTGGGCAATTTGGGTGGTATTTACCACATTCACCGATTGAATATGGGGGGATTTCTTTTGCCCTCCTATGTTCGGCGATCTGGGATCTTCGTCGCTATCGTTGCTTTGAGACCCCTCTTCGTTTTTGGCGCCTGCCTTGCCGGCTTGTTTAAAGACCCAGCATTCTCTGTTGGTATGGGTGGCTGGCGTTTCTGGGGTGCCATGAATTTGGCATTAGCGAGCGAGTATGCGGTCCGGACTGGATGGACCCGGATTTGTATTTTTGGGCGGCCCTTTCCGCTGACCGGACTTTGAGCCCCTGAACCAGGCATTAACTGCCGTATTGTTGGCGTTTTCACCATATTTGCGGCGCTTGTGTTTGTTGCATCATGGTTTGCCGTTGCTATCCCTAGCTTGTGATATGCCAGGTTTGCTTGCTGTATTGGTACTACGTGCCAACCAGCTATCTTCGCCCGCACAAAAGCGGGTCATAAGTGTCATGAGGGCTGCCATGGATTTTGGCTTCTCTTGGCCGAGGTGTCGGGCGAGCCATTCGCCACGGATATTATGCTTAAATGCCGCTAAGGCCTCTGCATCTGGACAGTCGACAATTTGGTTCTTCTTGGTTAGGAACCAGGTCCAGAATTTCCTGGCCGATTCCCCTGGCTGCTGAGTTATATGACTTAAATCGTCAGCGTCCGGTGGTCGCACGTAAGTACCCTGGAAATTGTCCCGGAATGCCTCTGCCAGGTTCTCCCAACTTCCTACGAAGTTTGCCGGCAAGCTATTGAGCCAATGCCGAGCCGGCCCTTTGAGTTTGAGCGGGAGATACTTGATGGCATGTAGGTCATCCCCGCGGGACATATGAATGTGGAGGAAGAAGTCTTCTATCCATACTGTGGGGTCTGTAGTACCATCGTATGATTCGTTGTTTACGGGTTTAAAGCCTTCTGGGAATTCGTGATCCATTACTTCGTCAGTGAAGCATAACGGGTGTGTGGCGCCTCTGTGCTGGGCTATATCGCGACGCGGTTCATACGAGTCTTGTCTGTCGTGTTCGGCTCGGCCGGATTTGCTTTTAGTGTATCCGGCATGACAATCATCGTCGCGTATTGGTGCGCGCCCCCGTGATCCGTAGATCGATCTTGCATGTTTTGCCTTGTTTTCCAATACGTCTCGCAGTTCCCGTTTGTTGCCCCGGGCCTTGGTATTTTTGTTTGAGTGGCGGCCGGGTGCAGGCTGAACTTCAGGCCGAAACACCTCTCTGGCTCGGCCATGAGGTGGCCGGTCAGCCGCATCATACACTAGTGATGTAGGTTTCAATGCTTCCTCCTCGAAGTGGGCTAGCAACCTGCGCTTTGGGTAATTCTTGGAGGGGCGCTCAAGTTCATATTCCTCGGCCGCAAGGACTTCGGTCCATCTGTCTGCTAGCAGATTTTGATCAGCTTGAAGTTGTTATTGCTTTTTCTTCAGGCTATTTGCTGTGGCCATAAGCCGGTGCTTGAAGCACTCCTGCTCGACGGGATCATCAGGCACGATAAATTCTTCGCCACCGAGGCTCACCTCGTCTTCGGAGAGAGGCATGTAATTGTCCTCCTCCGACTCTCCATCTGTTGCCCGCTCTAGAGGGCTAGCTTGTTCACCCTCCTGCTGTAAATCATGCTGGAGGGGATTATTGTCGTCTTCGGCACTATCCGGAGTGTTATTGTCTCTTGTGCTGGTATCACTACTTTTGCTATGGCGGGACTTAGAGCGGCGCCGCTGACGTCGGCGCTTGGGTTGCTTCTTGGAGGGGTCTTCCTCCGCTGTCTCATCGCCATTGCCTTCTTTGGGGGTGTCCACCATGTATATATCATATGATGAGGTGGTGGTCTAGCGCCCTATGGGCAGTGGTTCCTGTTCGTCTCCTACATCATCGTCCATACCGTCGATGTCTTTGGAGTCGAAGTCGAGCATGTCGGTTAAATCATCGACAGTGGCAACTAAGTGGGTGGTGGGTGGGCAGCGAATTTCTTCATGGCCCGCATCCCATTCTAGCCGGACATAGTTCAGCCAAGGTTCTCCTGACAAGGAGAAAGACCTTAATTAGCACATCGCCGAAAGGCGAATGCTGAAAGATATCCATGGAGGCGAACTCCATGATCGGCGCCCAGTCGGATTCGATAGGCACGGATGCAGGCGGCTCGGAGTCTGTGGTCGGAGATGAATCCCGCGGTTCAGCGACACGGCTCTCGTAAGGGGTGAAGTCAGTATCCGGCTCTATCGCCACTAAGAGTGCGGCCTCCATGATAGGGTCTATCCCTCCGTCCTCGGATGGCGCAATTTGCTCCGGATTAAAGGCCGAAGTAGTTGCAGATGCGATTTCTCGAACACTGTCCAACGACAGAGTTACATCATGCTCGTCGTGATTGTGCGGCGCACCTAACATGGGCTCGAATCCATCGAAGATCAAGTCTCCACGGATGTCGGTAGTGTAGTTTAAGTTTCCGAACCTGACCTGATGGCCAGGGGCGTAGCTCTCGATCTGCTCTAGATGGCCAAGCGAATTGGCCCGCAGTGCGAAGCCGCCGAATACGAAGATCTGTCCGGGGAGGAAAACCTCACCCTGGATAGCATCGTTACCAATGGTCGAAGGGGCCATCGAGCCTTATGGTGACGCCACAGTGGAACTCTCAATGAAAGCACCAATGTCAGTGTCAAAACCGGTGGATCTCGGGTAGGGGGTCCCAAACTGTGCGTCTAAGGCGGATAGTAACAGGAGGCAGGGGACACGATGTTTACCCAGGTTCGGGCCCTCTCGATGGAGGTAAAACCATACGTCCTGCTTGATTGATCTTGATGATATGAGTATTACAAGAGTTGATCTACCACGAGATCATAGAGGCTAAACCCTAGAAGCTAGCCTATGGTATGATTGTTGTTGTCCTACGGACTAAACCCTCCAGTTTATATGGACACCGGAGGGGGCTAGGGTTACACAGAGTTGGTTACAAGGGAGCAGATCTACATATCTGTATTGCCAAGCTTGCGTTCTACGCCAAGGAAAGTCCCATCTGGACACGGGACGAAGCCTTCAATCTTCTATCTTCATAGTCCAACAGTCTGGCCAAAGGATATAGTCCGGCTGTCCGGAGACCCCCTAATCCAGGACTCCCTCACCAGCCAACCGGCAGCCTAGGAGCACGGCCGGCTCGAGGGGTGCTGCTTCCCATAGGGAATCGGTTGGCCCAGAATAAAAATTCAGACAATTGACCACTAAATAAAGTAATTTGAGATGAGGGTGCGACCTATCTGGCGACTCGGTGAAATAGGCAGCTCCAGCTGCCTAGTCGGTGAGGCCGGCGCGGTTGTGGTGGCTACCGGCGGCAGGGAAGTAGAGTGTCGGGATGGTCGACGGCTACGAGGAAGCAGCGCCGGGGCTCTGGACGGGTACAAAGTTGGAGCCGCTCCGGCGCCGTGAACAACAGCGGGGGTGAATCGACTCTGGTACGGTTCACGCGGCCGTCGTCGAGGCAGCTCCGGTAGCATGGAGTAAGAGGCACACGACCCAGTTCACGATGGCAAATGGACAACATCTCCGGGATTAGAGAGGAGGGCGGCTGTGAATTTGGTGCGGTGGGGGCGCCATGGAGGAGGGGCTGATGTTTCGCGGCTCGGGAGCTTTCGGGGAGAAGGTGATTTTGCGCCCGTGAGGTGTGGATGGGGAATTGGGAGGGGGAACCATGTCTTACTAATGGATTTGTCTGAAATGTCGGGGGAGTTACAGTTCTACCCCTGCCTTTAGACTTCTCGGCTTGGGTCTGTGTACTGAGGATCGGGGATAGTAGAGTAACTTTGCTTCTCCCAAATAGTGGGCACGTGCGATTTCGGGCGAGGAGGGCGTGTTTTGAAATATACTGGGCGCGAGCGATTTCGGGCGAGGAGGGCGTGTTTTGAAATATACTGGGCGCGAGCGATTTCGGGCGAGGAGGCCGTGTTTTGAAATATACTGGGCGAGAGCGATTTCGGGCGAGGAGGGCATGTTTTGAAATATAGTGGGCGCGAGCGATTTTGGGTGAGGAGAGCGTGTTTTGAAATAGTGGGCGTGAGCTATTTCGGGGGAGGAGAGGGTGTTTTGCCGACCATGGTTTATGAATTATTCGGCACATGTCATTTCAGCCGAGGAGAAGGCGCGCTTGGATCAAGTAACGAACCTACCCTCGATGTACAATGGGCCAATTGATGTGTGTCCCACATAGGCCGGTAATTTCGCGTCTCCCATTTATTTGCTTGGGAGAATTCCACCGAGAAGAGGGTGTTTAACGGTTCATTCAAATTTTGGGAGAACGAGCATCCACGTCTACCTTACCAAGTCGATTCGAATAAAATTTTGAAATATTAGCTTGTCACTTCTTTTTTAGATGGAGAGATGATGCTCGGGAGTAATGTGTTTTTACATGCTCGTTGCTAGTGATTTACTATATGACAAATAGTTGACCCACTCAAAAACGGGAATCAAATCCAAAATGAAATATCTCGATTCAATGAAATAGCTCGTTCATCAGGTCAAAATAGTGAACTAAATCCAAGATTAAACACCTCAATCGAGTAGCATGTTGTACAGTATTATAGTACTCCATGAACATGTTGAGTGTCAAATTAATGAACTTGTTTTATATACGCATATCTCCGTTCATGTGTGGATTGCAGACAACATGTTCTCTAATTTAAATATTTGAATGCAAGTTTATATCGAAACATGGTTTATATCAGTCTTTGATGCATAAAACGCGACCTCCCCCTCTCCCAGACGCCTGCTCTCTCTCTCTCTCTCTCTCTCACCGACAATCTTGAATTCTGTCGCACGCATCCAACACACAAACCTTGTTGTTCCCTCTCCCTCTCTCTCCGTCTCTCTCTCTCTCTCTCTCTCTCTCTCTCTCTCTCTTTGTGTGTGTGTGTGTGGGGGGGTCTTTCTAGTTCACATGCATATATACTCCATCTATAGGTCTCTCTCACACACTATGTATGATTCTCTAGTCCAAACTAAATATATTGGGTGCACTCGTCGTATGCACACAAATTCCTTGGGTTGTTGCCCGTAACTCTCTCACGCACCACTCTGTCATCTCGGAGCTCTTCCCTCTTGTCGTGGTTCTAAGTCTGGCAGTAGAATGGGGGGTAGGGATGTAGAGGCAAGATCCTAGCTATGGAGGAGTTGTACACGCAAGTTTTACGAGTTCAGGCCCTTCTCGGAGGAAGTAACATCCCTACGTCTCGGAGCCCGGAGGCGGTCGACTGATTATATGCGTGTGAGTTACAGGGGATGCGAACCCTTGTCTCAGAGGAGGGGGGTGGCTTATATAGAGTGCGCCAGGACCCCAGCTCCCCTCCGTTACACTGAGTTCAATATTCATAAAGAGAGAGCGTTACAGGTAATGTCTGTAATAAAGTGCTACAAATGATCATTAAATATACGAGTAAATTTCCGACCGTTGCTGCGCAGAGCGGCTTTAGGTCTTCTTGTACGTCGAGTGGTCTTTTACATGGTCGAATGGTTGAGTAGTTGAGTGACTTAAAGAAGGAGGAGTCTCCGAGTGAATGGTAGGTCGAGTGGATTGCACTCGACACCTTTATTGGGTCCTCCCTGTTTACTCTTGAACTTCTTTGCTTCTAAGACAAGGACCTTAGGTAGGACGTATAGGTCGGGCCTATTACCCTACCCAGGTCTATGCCCTCATCATTAGCCCCCGAATGGATTGAGGTCCGAGTGAAAAGAAGGTTGAAGTTGATCTTGCCTTGACTCTTCCTTTCTCAAGAATTCATCTCTGAATGGAGGCCAGTGTTGGAACTTTCGACTTTGTTTCAGTCACCTTGATCGATTCAAAAATTACTGATTGGTTTTTATAACGTCATCTGTCGAGTGTCATCTTTGATGCGAAATCTTTGGCGTGATCAGTTGCAGATGATCCCGTATGAGGGAGTCCTAGATTAGGGGGTCTCCGGACAGTCGGACTATATCCTTTGGCCAGACTGTTGGACTATGAAGATACAAGATTGAAGACTTCGTCTCGTGTCCGGATAGGACTCTACTTGGTGTGGAAGGCAAGCTAGGCAATACGGATATGTATATCTCCTCCTTTGTAACCGACCTTGTGTAACCCTAGCCCCCTCCGGTGTCTATATAAACAGGAGGGTTTTAGTCCGTAGGACAACATACAATCATACCATATGCTAGCTTCTAGGGTTTAGCCTCTCCGATCTCGTGGTAGATCAACTCTTGTAATACTCATATCATCAATAATAAATCAAGCAGGACGTAGGGTTTTACCTCCATCAAGAGGGCCCGAACCTGGGTAAATAAAACATCGTGTCCCCTGCCTCCTGTTACCATCCGCCTTAGATGCGCAGTTCGGGACCCCCTACCCGAGATCCGCCGGTTTTGGCACCGACATTGGTGCTTTCATTGAGAGTTCCTCTGTGTCGTCGCTGTTAGGCTTGATGGCTCCTACTATCATCGATAGCGATGCAGTCCAGGGTGAGACTTTTCTCCCCGGACAGATCTTTGTGTTCGGCGGCTTCGCACTGCGGGCCAACTCGCTTGGCCATCTGGAGCAGATCGAAAGTTATGCCCCTGGCCACTAGGTCAGGTTTGGAAGCTTAAATTACACAGCCGATATCCGCAGAGACTTGATCTTCGACGGATTCGAGCCCCTTCCTTGTGCGCCACGCGGTCACGATGAGTACGATTTAGCTCTACCATCGAATCGTATTCAGGAGATCACACCGGCAGCCGCTCCGAGCCTCAATTCGGAGCCAGTTGTGCCATCCATGGACGGGTGGATAGAGCCCGTCATAGAGGCCATATCCTCGGCGGCGATCAAGCCGAATATCGACCTTACCCTTCACGAGAGCCGTGTTGCCAAACTGCCGGATCCTTCTCCGGCCACGGACTCCGAACCGCCTACGCTCGTTCCTATCGAATCCGATTGGGCGCCGATCATGGAGTTTACCTCCGCGGATATTTTTCAGCACTCACCCTTCGGCGACATACTGAATTCATTAAGGTCTCTCTCCTTGTCAGGAGGATCCTGGTTGAACTATGTCCGGCAGGATTGGGATGCGGATGACGAAGAAATTCGCCGCCCACCCACCACCCACTTACTAGCCACTGTCGACGACTTAACCGACATGCTCGACTTCGACTCTGAAGACATAGACGGTATGGAAGACGATGCAGGACAGGAAGAGCAACCACTGCCCACAGGGCACTGGACAGCCACCTCATCATACGATATATACATGGTGGACACACCCAAAGAAGGCAATGGTGACGAGACAACGGAGGATGACCCCTCCAAGAAGCAACCCATGCGCCGGCGTCAGCGGCGCCGCTCCAAGTCCTGCCAAGGAAAAAGCGGTGATACCGGCACAGGAGATAATAGCACTCCGGACAGTGCCGAAGACGGCAACAATCCCCTCCAGCAAGATTTATGGTCGGAGGATGGAGAAGCCATCCCTCCAGAGAGAGCGGTAGATAGAGAGGCGGAGGATGATAATTACATGCCTCCCTCCGAAGACGAGGCAAGCCTCGACGATGAGGAATTCGTCGTGCCTGAGGATCCCGTCGAACAAGAGCGCTTCAAGCACCGGCTTATAGCCACAGCAAATAGCCTTAAGAAAAAGCAACAACGGCTTCAAGCTCATCAAGATTTGCTAGCCGGCAGATGGACTGAAGTCCTTGCGGCCGAGGAATATAAACTCCAACGTCCCTCCAAGAGTTACCCAAAGCGTAGGTTGCTACCCCCGACTGGAGGAGGAAGCATTCAAACCCACATCTCTAGCACATGATGCGGCTGACCGGCCACCTCGTGGTCGCGACAGAGAGGCATTTCAGCCAAAAGCTCAGTCTGCACTCCAACGCCACTCACATAAAAATGTCAAGGCATGGGGAAATACACCAGACCTACGAGATGTATTGGAGGACAAAGCAAAACATGCAAGATCGATCTATGGATCACGAGGGCGCGCCACTATGCGAGACGATAATCGTCACGCCGGATACAGTAAAAGTAAGTCCGGTCGGGCCGAACACAGCGGGCAAGACTCATTCGAGCTGCGTCGCGACATAGCCCAGTACAGAGGCGCCGCACACCCCCTATGATTCACAGACGAAGTAATGGATCATCAAATCCCAGAGGGTTTCAAACCCGTAAATATAGAATCATACGACGACACAACAGATCCTGTGGTATGGATCGAGGATTTCCTCCTGCATATCGACATGGCCTGCTGTGATGATCTACACGCCATTAAATACCTCCCACTCAAGCTCAAAGGACCAGCTCGGCATTGGCTCAATAGCTTGCCAGCAGAGTCCATTGGCTGTTGGGAGGAACTAGAAGCCGCATTCCTCGACAACTTCCAGGGCACTTACGTGCGACCACCAGATGCCGATGACTTGAGCCACATAATTCAGCAGCCAGAGGAATCGGCCAGGCAATTCTGGACACGGTTCCTAACAAAGAAAAATCAAATCGTCGACTGTCCGGATGCAGAGGCCCTAGCAGCTTTTAATCACAACATCCGCGACGAGTGGCTCGCCCGGCACCTTGGTCAGGAAAAGCCAAAATCTATGGCAGCCCCCGCGACACTCATGACCCGCTTTTGTGCGGGAGAAGACAGTTGGCTGGCTCGCAGCAATAACATATCAAGGAACCATGGTACTTTGGATACCAAGGAAGGCAATGGCGGGTCACGTCACAACAAACATAGGCGCCGCATTAACAGCAACAATACCGAGGATACGGCAGTCAATGCCAGATTCAAAGGCTCTAAACCCGGTCAGCGGAAAAAGCCATTCAAAAGAAGCACTCCGGGACCGTCCAGTTTGGACCGTATACTCGATCGCTCGTGCCAAATACACGGCACCCCCGACAAGCCAGCCAACCATACCAACATGGATTGTTGGGTGTTCAAGCAGGCCAGCAAGATAAATGCCTAAAACGAAGATAAGGGGTCACATAGCGATGACGAGGAGGAGCCCCGGCAGCCGAACACCAGAGGACAGAAGAAGTTCCCCCCACAAGTGCGGATGGTGAGCATGATATACGCAACCCACATCCCCAAGAGGGAGCGGAAGCGTGCGCTCAGGGACGTATATGCGTTGGAGCCAGTCGCCCCAAAGTTCAACCCATGGTCTTCCTGCCCAATCACCGTCGACCGCAGGGACCACCCCACTAGTATCCGTCATGGAGGATTCGCCGCATTGGTCTTAGACCCAATCATTGACAGATTTCACCTCATTCGAGTCCTTATGGATGGCGGCAGTAGCCTGAACCTGCTTTATCAGGACACAGTGCGCAAAATGGGTATAGACCCCTCAAGGATCAAACCCACTAAAACGACCTTTAAAGGCGTCATACCAGGTGTAGAGGCCCATTGCACAGGCTCAGTAACACTGGAAGTGGTCTTTGGATCTCCGGATAACTTCCGAAGTGAAGAGTTAATCTTTGACATAGTCCCGTTCCGCAGTGGCTACCATGCACTTCTCGGGCGAACCACATTTGCGAGATTCAATGCGGTACCGCATTATACATATCTCAAGCTCAAGATGCCAGGACCTCGGGGGGTCATCACAGTCAATGGAAACACAGATCACTCTCTCCGCACAAAGGAGCACACTTCGGCCCTCGCAGCAGAAGCGCAAAGCAGCCTCTTGAGGCAATCCACTAGTTCGGCGATTAAGGACCCGGACACCTTCAAGCGCGCCCGGAGTAATCGGCAACTAGACCGCCTGGCACGTTCTGAGCTCGCATAGCAATGCGGCCCCCACCCCGGTCCCAGCCAAAAGGCGAAATCCGTGCCACGCGTACATAATTACGCATTAAAAATACCATGGGCACAGGTGGGGAGGGGGGCACAACTACGGCACGCCCCAAGACGCGGCTTAAACCGCACTAGGGGCTTCCCGCTGTGTTATTTTTCTCTTTCAGGACTTTAATCTCTGGAAATCCTGTCCGGCAGCATGATTACCGAACACATGATGCAGCAACCAAGGAGGCAGAGAGCTATGTCACACCACGGAACTCCCAGGTGGATTACGATAACGACTGAAATACTTGCTTTAATACTATTCCTCAGTTCGCCCTTGGAAGGGACATGTCAAATAGTCCTACTTTTTTCTTATCGCACTACTTGTATCATTCTGCTCTAACGCACCTTTTTGAATAAAACAATGCATATCATTAAGACTATTATTGCATTCTTCCTTTACATATATATGTTCATTCATGACATCTAGCACCCGTACACTCTGGTACGGCCAATACGCCAGGGGCTTAAGCATACCCCATAATGCGGCGTGAGAAGTCCGAACACTTTCGACAGTGCGGCACCCCGAACTTATAGCATTATATGCATCAGCTCCGAATCATGTCTCGGGTCAATAGTTGGGTTTGCCCGGCTCCCATGTTTTGGTACCTTACGTTCCTCTATATCGGCTAAGGTAGCACTGTGAGAACTACTGCGTTTGTGCCCCGGTTCTGCTGGGCTAAGCACCTCAGTAGAGAAAGCTAAAACTGAATGTCATGATAAGGTGAGAGACTAGCCGCTGTTCGAGAGGTTTCAAGTCCCTAAAGACGTATGCCGCTTAGAGCGAGGAGTCGGCCCTATCCGGCTTAAGGCGTGTATCGCGCCCCAAATTCAGCCTTCTGAATACTAGCGGCTTTGCCAAAATTGAAAATTATAGAATTCTATGGCTAAGTGAGAGTGATAACACATTATAGTCCGATTGCCTTGTTCGTTGTGCTGAGCACCTCCCTCGAAGGACCCAATAATGGGAACAAGAGTGCTCAGGTTTATCCCGAACACCCCAGCACTCGTGGCATGGGGGCAGAAGCCGACGACTAGCCATCTCTCAGATTTGATAAACAGCCGAACAAAAGGCAATATTTTAAATTCAAACAAGCGTTGCATAGCGCATATGAACAAGTTTTCATAATACAGGATTACACGAGCGAGTTTATTCAAATATTACATCTTTCGCACACTCGTCCGCTACAAGACGGGCACCCTTCAGGACACCCTCATAGTACATCTTAGGGTGGCGATGCTCCTTGCCCTGCGGCGGCCCCTCCTTCACCAGCTTCACGGCGTCCATCTTAGCCCAGTGCACCTTCGCACGGGCGAAAGCCCGGCGTGCACCTTCGATGCAGACGGACCGCTTGATGACTTCTAGCCGTGGGCAGGCATCCACAAGCCACCTCACCAGGCCGAAGTAGCTATTGGGAAGGGCGTCGCCAGGCCACATCCGGACTATAAAGCCCTTCATGGCCTGTTCGGCCGCCTTGTGCAGCTCGACCAGTTGCTTCAGCTGGTCGCTCAGAGGCATCGGGTGTTCGGTCCTAGTATACTGAGACCAGAACAACTTCTCCGTTGAGCTTCCCTCCTCGGCCTGGTAAAACTGTGCGGCATCCGACACGCTTCGGGGCAAATCTGCGAATGCTCCCGGAGAGCTCCGGACTCGGGTAAGTAACAAGTAATTTACTTTCACATGCTTGCTTTGCATATTGAATGCCTTACCCGCCGCTATCTTCTTCATCGCATCAATCTCCTGGAGGGCTTTTTGGGCCTCGGCCTTGGCATTCTTTGCGCTCTCGAGGGCCGCGGCAAGTTCGGACTCTCGCGTCCTCAAGTCAAGCTCCAACGCCTCGTGCTTCGTCACGAGAGCGTGGAGCTCTTGCTGCACCTCGCCCACCCGTGCCTCCTTCCTTCCCTGCTCGGTGCGCTCCTTGGCCGCTTTGTTTTCGGCCTCGGATAGCGCTTGCTTCAGGGTCGCCACCTCGGTCGTGGCCCCTGGCAAATTTACGATGATCCTGTCATTTTGCAATCGCATTCTTTTTATATATATCCATAGACTAGGTACTACTTACCTTTGTTCTCCTCGAGCTGCCTCTTGGCAAGGCCGAGCTCTTTCTTGGACCCTTCGAGGTCCTGCTTTAGTACGGCGGCCTCTGCAGTCAGTGCGGCAGAGGTTAGCAGCGAAGCCTGCATATGCATATAGACATACTTATATTAGACTCCTTCAGATATTAGTTGATCCTCTATTCAGCTTTTCTTTCTGAACACCAAACAGAGCATCAGGGGCTACTGTCTATGCAGTAATATTTTTCCTATATTTCAAATACTTTCCTCAAAGCCTGTTAGAAGGCTGGCAAAGGCTTCAGTCAGTCCGCTCTTGGCGGACTGAACCTTCTGGATCACCGCACTCATAATAGTGCGGTGCTCTTCGTCGATGGAAGCGCTGCGAAGCGCTCCTAGCAGATTGTCCGGTGCCTCTGGATGGACAGTGGTCACCGGCAGAGGCGTCTTGCCCCTTTTGGAAGGAGGCCACTTGCCTGAGTCCGGAACCACTGGAACTTCCAGCGCGGTGTTCGTCTGAAGGCCGAACTCGGAGCCCTCGGGAGCCTTACCCCCTCTGCTCCCGGAGTCTGGAAGGTCGCCTTGAGGCGCCTTCGGGACTGTCTCCCCTCGACCCGGTGCCTCTCGAGATAGCACCTCGGCATTGTCCATAGGGCAAGGGGAGGTGGCGGTTGGAAGTGGATCGCTATCCATATCCGAAGAGTCCAAGGAGCCGCCCGATGAAGATACATCGATACGGGCTTGGGGTGGTCTGCATTATCATATTCGACGTTAGGACAAGCAATGCATCAAAGGAATGCTATGAGTTACTCTGGTATCCGAATACTTACGACTTCGCCAGGGGCTTGGCCCTGAGCAGCCACTCGTCTTCGTCTTCGACGACGGTGGTGGAGCAGTCCGGAAGGAGAGTCCTTCCCTTCTTGGACCCTTCGCCCCCCCGGTTGGGGCGGCCTTCCTTTTCTTGTCTCCCTCAGCTGAAGGGGGAGCATCTTCATCTTCCTCCTCGTCTTCGGGGGAGGAGTGCGTCGCGGAGTCATCAGACGATGAGCCCGATATCACCTGGCGCCGGGAACTCTTTCGGGTTCCCTTGGCCTTCTTCTTGATCTTCTCCGGCACCTTGTATGGAGTCGGAGTCAGCATCTCTGTCAGGAGAGCGTCCGCGGTGTCTTCGGGCAGAGGGGCCGGACAGTCGATCTTCTCCAATGCCACCACCCAGTCATGTCAAAGGCATGGGAGCTCAGACCCCGCGCGTGGTTAAGCAATGGGAAGTAAAAATCCTACCAGATGTACAAAACTTACCGGATTCACAGGGCGCTTCGTGCTTAGCCCGCGGTCCTCGGTGAGAGAGGGAGGGACCTCGGCAACCTTGAATAGCACCCTCCAGGCGTCCTTGTGCATCGTGTCGAAGAGCTCGCTTAGAGTCTGGTGCTGGGTCGGGTCAAACTCCCACAAGTTGAAATCCCATAATTGACACGGGAGGATCCGGTGGAAGAGCATGACCTGGACTATGTTGACAAGCTTGAGCTTCTTGCTTGCCATATTCCGGATACATTTCTGGAGTCCGTCCAGCTCCACCGATGAACCCCAGGATAGGCCCTTCTCTTTCCAGGAGGTGAGCTGCGTGGGGATTCCGGATCGAAACTCGGGGGCCGCTACCCAGTTGGTGTCGCGCGGCTCGGTGATGTAGAACCACGCTGATTGCCACCCCTTTATGGTCTCCACAAAGGAGCCTTCAAGCCATATAACATTGGGCATCTTGCCCACCATGGCTCCGCCGCATTCTGCTTGTTGGCCTCCCACCACCTTCGGCTTGATATTGAAGGTCTTCAGCCACAGGCCGAAGTGGGGCCGGATGCGGAGGAAAGCCTCACACACGATGATGAACGCCAAAATGTTCAGGATGAAGTTCGGGGCTGGATCATGAAAGTCCAGCCCGTAGTAGAACATAAGACCACGGACGAATGGATGGAGGGGAAACCCCAGTCCGCGGAGGAAGTGGTGGAGGAAAACTACCCTCTCGTGAGGTTCCGGGGTAGGAACAATCTGCCCCACAGCGGGCAGCCGATGTGCGATATTCGCGGCTAAGTATCCGGCTCCGTGCAGCTTCTTGATGTGTCCCTCCATAACGGAGGAAGACATCCATTTGCCTCCCGCTCCGGACATGTTTGGAGAAGGTTGAGGGTAAGGATGTGGACTTGGGCATTGGAGCTCGAGTGCGCAAGAATGGATGAGCAAGGAGGAAGAAGGCGTGGGTAGAGAAGGGTTAAACCTTATCCCCTTATAAGGGCGGCCGAAACTATGCGCCCCCACTAGCCTGGTAAAACTCGCTTATCCCCCAAGCGCCGTAATTGATGGCACGGTTGGGTTACCCATGCTCGTATTGATGAGAATCCCGTAATAAGGGGGACATGATCTCTGCTTTGACAAGATGTGTCAAGAAACTGCCTCGTGTTATGTGCGGGGCTAGTTAAAAGAAACGGTTCGAATAATCACTGGGCCACGACATGATGTCATGTTGCTGAAACATGTCAGCAGATTAGATTTGTGGAAATATAATTCTCTCTATGGTGGTATGTGGAACTTATTTTGCAGGGTCGGACACTATCCTTGTATTCAAATTCTTCCATGGTGTATTCAGAGGAGGAACCCGCCTTGCAATGTCGAAGACAACACTGCGCGACGGACTCATCGTCATTGAAGCCCGGTTCAGGGGCTACTGAGGGAGTCCTGGATTAGGGGGTCTCTGAACAGCCGGACTATATCCTTTGGCCGGACTGTTGGACTATGAAGATACAAGATTGAAGACTTCGTCTCGTGTCCGGATAGGACTCTACTTGGCGTGGAAGGCAAGCTAGGCAATACGGATATGTATATCTCCTCCTTTGTAACCGACCTTGTGTAACCCTAGCCCCCTCCGGTGTCTATATAAACCGGAGGGTTTTAGTCCATAGGACAACATACAATTATACCATAGGCTAGCTTCTAGGGTTTAGCCTCTCCGATCTCGTGGTAGATCAACTCTTGTAATACTCATATCATCAAGAATAAATCAAGCAGGACGTAGGGTTTTACCTCCATCAAGAGGGCCCGAACCTGGGTAAAACATCATGTCCCCTGCCTCCTATTACCATCCGCCTTAGACGCACAGTTCGGGACCCCCTACCCGAGATCCGCCGGTTTTGACACCGACACCGGATTTTGCGGGATTCAAAATTTCGGTAGAAGTGCGCTAGATGGAGCGCGCCATGGTAAGCGGAGTGGATAGACATGACGTTTCGATTTCCACGCCACCTTTTTCGCCACGTATCCCGTGTGTGACTGTTGAGGGATTTGACAGGATCGCCCGGACCCATGCGTCAGCCACTCAGAAGTGGGCCTTTAAAAGCGGCGAGGCCGAGGCCTCCGCACTGTGCGTGCCCATTCTCCTTCTTCTTCCTCTTGGTCCTTCACCCCATCCGGCTTCTCCACTCTCGACGCCACCGCTTCGCCGCCATGGGGAAGGAGAAAACGGCGGCGCTGGAACGAACGAAGAAGGCGACGGGGGCGTCGAAAAGGAAGAAGACGAATCGGGGGACTTCATCGCGCTCGGGGCTGCCGTCGGGTTGGATCCAGGCAGATTGGATCCGATCTTCGCTTCGACAGGAAGACTTGGACGATATGGCCGTGTTAGGGCTGATCGTCCATGAGTCCGCGCGGCTGCCGGAGGGGGAAACGGAGCCGCAGCCGCGACCGGGTGAGTGCGTTCTGCTCGCGACTCATGTCGACCGCGTCTTCTCGCTTCCTCCGCATCCCTTCTTTTGAGGTTTCCTGAATTTCTTTGGGGCCCAACTCCATCATTTTACTCCCAACACTATCACGTATCTTGCTGCATCCGTATCCATGTGCGAAAATTTCTTGGGGTGTCGACCGCACTGGGGTCTTTTCAAGCACATATTTACCATCCGCTCCCAAATGGTGAAGAAAGCGAACACGAATGACGAG
This sequence comes from Triticum dicoccoides, assembly GCF_002162155.2. Taxonomy (NCBI): domain Eukaryota; kingdom Viridiplantae; phylum Streptophyta; class Magnoliopsida; order Poales; family Poaceae; genus Triticum; species Triticum dicoccoides. The sequence goes on along the minus strand of NC_041382.1, from coordinate 483,523,428 downwards.
AAAACCCACGTTATCTAGATGTGTGGGGGTCTGGGTATTCAGAAGAGGAAGAGGAGTTCCTTCCCTTCGATGACTCTTCCGGAATCGGTCATGGGCTGGCAGTCGACCTGGTTCTACTGCCAGGATATCGCGACTCCGGGCTAGTCGACTGGGCTTCCTCCTTTCTCTTTCAATCGTGTCCAAACTCCATCTTCGTTGAAAGTGACTGCCACGGAGAAGGCGGAGACAGGCATGCTGGTCGAGAGAGTAGTTCAACTGATTAACCAAGGCGTCACCGGCATGGATCTGCTAGAGGTGTTCCTTAGTCGGCGTATCCAACCACTCCAAGCTCGCGACCACTCCATGTGGATGTATTCCGAGGCTGGTGACACTGCTCGGGTTCATCCGGAGGAGGTGGCGGCCAAAATAGTGGCTCAGCGGCTGAGGGGTATCACCGGGAACAAGGACAACCCCAGGGGCGCCAGGAGAGTCAACCCTTTCAGCGACAGCAACCAACCAGACAAGGTTTGGCCATTACAACTGAGCTTTTTGGACGTGTTTTCTGACTGTTTGTTGATCCGACTGACTTGTATTCGGCTCCTTGTTTTGTAGATTTACATGGAGATGTACTCAATGCCCAATGGTGAACAAGCTCTGGAGCAAGACCAAGAGGGCGAGGACAGTGCGGAGGAGAGTGGCGAGTGGGAGTCACCAGCCGACGATGACGAAGATGAGAGCGATGAGTCGGGCGATGAGGAGGTAGCTGACTCACTGCCTCGTTCTGAACGTCGATCCAAGCAGCACCATGATCCCTCGGGCAGGCGCGGCCAAGCTGTGGCGCCGAGTGCTCCATCTCAAAAACACGCTCGGTCTTCGACTCCAGAATTGGCTGAGAAGGTCACCAAGCAGCCCAAGATCAATCCTTCGAAGGCTCGGAAGACCTTGCCTAGAATCAAGATGGACGTTCCTGTTGCTTCTGGGTAAATGTTCTTCCCATATTTTCTTGTTCCGACCGACTTTCTTGTTCTGACCAAGTGGATGATAAACCTTTACAACCCGACCTCGGCTGCGACTGACATGGACATTGACAAGAACCCGGACGACGAGGAAACCGATGATGCAGCTACCTCCAAAGCTAGTAAGTCTGCCTGATTCGAATTTATTTGGACGACTGGATTGTTTGTCAGCTATCCATACGACTTTCTCTGTTTATTGCAGTTCCATGGGACGTTGTTGTGCTCCCGGACGATGAAGAAGAAGTACCGCTGAGGGGGAGGAGGAGGAAAGACAAGGAACTGGGCGGGAAAGCGCCTGAGGTCCAGGTTCCTTAGTCGACAATGACGCCTGGGATGGTAGTCGAGCGATCGACAGACCCGGCTCAAACCAACGTCACCTTCGTTGTCCCGCTATCGACTGATTGCCCATTAGGATCAGCTGCTCAGACTTTTGCTACACCAATACAACTCCACGCTTCAGATCCGGCGGCTCCTCCGATTGCTCTGCCAGCATCACTTTTCACTGCGTATCAAACTCCGGACGACCCATCGACTGCTGCCAAGGAAGCTCTTCTTCAGTTGAATCTTGTGATGGGGCAAATGAAAGTGGCGCATGAGGCCAGTTAGGTGGCCTTCAACGCCGGAGCTGCTCTACAAACCAATGTCCAGGTTAGTTGATTTCCGATTGATCAAATTTCTCGTCTGATCACCCACTGGGGTGTGGCTGTTTTGAAATTGTATAAGTCACTTTGGATCGATTCGAGCTGAATCTTTGAACTAGTGGGGGCACTCTGAGTGAACCCACTGGGTGTAGTCCCCGAGACCGTAATTGACTGCGGGCAGTCGACTGTGGTCTAAGAATCTGAACTTTTTTTACAACTCACGCTGTGTCGGAGTAATGGGCCACAGGTAGGCCAACCCGAGCCCCGAAACCTTTCAATACATCGGGGAAGGCTGCGCCCCTCAAGACCCCAGGACGAAAAGCCGCCTTCTGAGGAGTCGACGGCAAGACGGTCGACTGCCCGCTCACGGCCGAGTCCCAGGGACGACTTCAGGATAAAGCCGACTCCCGACTGGCGACTTCCAGAGAAGCCGGCTTTGGGGAGTCGGCCTGCGACTCCAACAAACCCCATGACCTCATCAAAGGGGACGGGGCAGGGGCGTGGCTACAACGAAGCCCACCCCCGCCCCTTACCAAGGGCAGGCATGGCCACAGCACGCCGTACACCGAAAGATCTCCGTCCGGCGTGGCACTGTTGCCATGCCGGCCCTGACATCAGCACCGCAGGGCCGAATCCTGCACCCACGACGGCTTGTCTGTATGGCCTAGAGGCAGCAGGCCCCACCAGTCAGTGAGACCTCAGGAGATGGCAGGAGAACCACCAGTCGGACTCGTCGGGAGTCGGCCCGAGGGAGTCGGCCGAGCCCTCCCCCGGGGCCCACGCGCCATTAATCAAGATGTGATGGGGAGTGGCGACAGTGATCGCCTGCCGGGCGGCGGGGCTGTTGCCACGACCTCATGATCAAGCCTGCATCATCAGAAGCATGGCTACAGTAATCAGCAGCCGGCAAGACCCGCCCGTGGCGGACGCGGCCTGTCGGCTCCGTACCAGGCCAGTCGGCGGGCCCCAGCGGTCGGCAGAGAAGACGGAGGCCAGAGGCACTGACGGCTGGGCCCGCGTCCAGCCGGAATACCATTGTACCCCTGGGGGGTAGGCCTATATAAACCCCCAGGGCACCCATGCAAAGGGTTGGAACCCATTAGCTCTAGACCAGATCATATAGAAGGGGGAGAGCTAGCCTTGCCCTCTCCTACCTCCTAGAAACAACTCAAGGAGCAACCGTGTAACCACTTGCCATAGTGATCACGCGGAGACCCCGTAGAGCAGCAGTAGGGGTATTATCTCCTCAGAGAGCCCTGAAGCTGGGTAAGATTCACCGGCGTGCATGTCTTCGCCTCATCTTGTTTCCAGGCACCGGCGATGTTCTACTTGCCCCCACCATGATAAGCCATCCTTTGGCATATGTCGCACCAAACCCCCGACATTTGGCGCCCACCATGGGGCCTGGTGCACCGCCATCCGGAGACCTGTTCTGGACGGGAACCCTTTTTCTCCCTGGCGAGCGCAGCCAGCCAGGCATGCCAGACAAAGTTTGCGCCGACGCGCTAAGCAGCGTTGAGATCACCTGCGCAGCCAGCTGCCTGGCTGAACTTGTTGGCGAGGTCCGCCTCTCCGACGAACCTGCGTCCAACGCAGGCATGGGCGGCCTCGAGAACCTCCTCGCGGGCCTCCTCGATCAACTCCACGTTTCCGGCGAGCCTGCCGTAGACTTGGAGTCCGTAGGCTCCACCGACCCGATGTTGGTCGACTCCGACACCGCGTCGCTCGACGCGTTCCCCACCAATGTGGTGGTCTACGAGGAACCTCTCCCTCATGCGGAGAGCAACGGAAGCACTGTCACCGAGGTGCTAGTCATCAGTCATGACGAGCTCCCCGGTGGAGGAGCGCACGACTCGCTCGGCGCGGTGCTGCAAGACCTAACTGCGCCCATTCCGGAAGACGCTGATGCAGAGACGTTGGAGGCGCGCCGCCTTCAGCTCGTTGAAGGCGCGAAGAAGCTGGCCAGCATGAGAGGCTTGTCAGAAGCCTACCAGCGGGAAATGGATTGCGCCGTCGGCGGCTCGCCGGCCCCGGCGGGGCCGAGCCGCCTTAGCGCGGTCCAGCAGCGCGGCGTAGCCATCGCCAACCTGTTTGGGTCAAGCCGCCCTGTTTACGCTACGCCAGGGAGAACATCCGAGCCGCCCAGGCAGCGGCGGATGAGCTGGACAATTTCGAGGGCGAAGAACGCCGCCTCATGATGGAGCAAGTCCAGCGGCTCCTCGACGTGGCCGCCGCGCAAAACGAGGCCGGCTACCGCACGGAGGCACCACGACGGCCAAACGAGGACCTTCACCGAGATCAAGGCGCGACGTCTCGGACGCCGACTGGTGGCGCCCGAGGAAGAAGAGACAAGGAGTCGGCTGTCAGCCACAGCCGGACTCGCATTACCATAGAGCGCGACCAAGACGGCCGCCCAAGAGCAGTGGAATGACGGGACGACTGTCCGCCTCCCCCTCCCCGCAAGGAGAGGCGAGTCTCCCCGCCGCCTGTTGACCATCCGACTCTCGGTGACCGCCTTGGCCGCCGAGAGGGAGTTGGAGAGAATGACGCCCGCCACCGGATCGACCAACTTCACTGATCCTTAGCGCTGGAAGAAGAAAACGAGCTGGGTCCGCCTTGTTTCGGGCCCCGCATTCGGGACAAGCCCTTTCCCAGAGGGTTCACGCTCCCAAGAGACACGCCCAAGTATACCAGCTCCGTGAAGCCGGAAGACTGGCTAGTCGACCACTCCACGGCTGTCAGCATAGCAAACGGCAGCAAGCGTGCCGCCGTAAAGTACGTTCCGCTCATGCTCCAGGGCACGGCCCGGACATGGCTGAACAGCCTAAAGCCCCGCAGCATCAACAGCTGGGTCGACTTCACCGAAGCGTTCGTCCGCAACTTCACCAGCACGTACAAGCGTCCTCCCAAGCCTCGTCAGCTCTCCTTGTGCGTACAAGGCCCCGACGAGTCGACTCGCGATTACCTCACGCGTTGGGCCGAGCTTCGGAACTCCTGCGAGGGCGTGCACGAGGTGCAGGCCATCAAGTACTTCACAGCCGGGTGCAGAGAAGGCACCCTCCTCAAGCACAAGCTCCTCTGCGACGAGCCAGAAACCCTCGACGAGCTGCTGATCATAGCAGACAAGTACGCCATGGCCGACTCCTCCATGAAGGCGGAGATTCAAATCAGCACAACTGGCAAAGTGGCTCCTCAAGCTCCAAGAACTCCGGCGGCAGACGCCAGCCGGCGACAACAGCAGGGCGACCACAAGCGCAAGGCCCCGCAGCCGGCTTCTTGCAGCCGGCAAGTCGCGACCATTGAAGCCCAGCAGCCAGATGAGCAGCCTCCGCCCAAGCGACAGAAAGGCGGCAAGCCAAACTGGTTGCCGGCCTTCTCCTACGAACAGACCCTGGATGGACCTTGCAAGTTCCATAGCGGCGCGAAGCCGTCGAACCACACCACCCGGAAGTGCCACTGGCTCACCAGGATCACCAAGGGAGACGGCCTCCTGCCTCCCTCGCCTGCTGGGCAGCCGGCTGTCAGGCCAGTCGGCACAGTACAGGACGAATACCCTGAAGAGCATGGAGCCTACGTGGTGTTTACCAGTGTGGCTGATGATCGACGCAGCAGGCGGCTGCAGCGACAAGAGGTGAATGTAGTAGCATCGGAGACGCCAAAGTTCATGCACTGGTCCGAGAAGCCCATCAGCTGGAGCAGGGCTGACCACCCAGAAGTGATGCCGAGTCCGGCTCCTATGCCTTGGTCCTAGACGCCACCTTTGCTACGGCAGACGAGCCACGCATTTTTCGCGAGTTCTGATAGACGGAGGCAGCAACATCAATATCCTGTACAAGGACGCCATGGAGAAGTTAGGAATCAAGCAAAGATAGCTTCAAAACAACCGAACTGTGTTCCACGGCATTGTTCCTGGGCTTTCCTGCTCGCCAATCGGCAAGATCCTGATGGACGTCCTCTTTGGAGACAAAGATCACTTCCGTAGAGAGTCTGTTTGGTTTGAGGTGGTGGACCTTGAGAGCCCATACCATGCGCTACTTGGCCGACCCGCCTTGGCCAAGTTCATGGCGGTCCCCCACTACGCCTACCTCAAGATGAAGATGCCCAGTTCCAGGGGAATTCTGACTGTGGCTGGCGACTACCGGAAGTTGTCTGCTTGCGCGGCTGAGAGCAGTCGGCTGGCCGAGTCCCTGGTAATCGCGGCCGAGAAGCGGCTCCTTGAGCGAGTTGTGGCGATGGCCGGCAAGCAGCCTGAGGTATCGCCCAACCCAAAAGAGTCGGAGGCTGAGGGTTCGTTCAAGCCAGCCAAAGAGACAAAGAAGATACCCTTGGATCCGGAGCACCTAGAGAGGTACGCCGTCGTAGGGGCAAACCTCGACAGCAAATAGGAAGGCGAGCTCGTCGATTTCCTCCGTGAGAATCGGGACATCTTCGCATGGTCCCCCAAAGACATGCCAGGTGTACCGACGGAATTCGTCGAGCACAAGTTACATGTCCGATCTAATGCAAAGCCGGTCAGGCAGCCCCTGCGCCGCCTATCAGAAGAGAAGAGAAGAGTTGTCGGAGAAGAGATAGCCCAACTCCTAGCAGCCGGCTTCATTATGGAAGTGTTCTTTCCAGAATGGCTAGCAAATCTAGTCCTAGTACTGAAGAAGAACAAGCAGTGGCGAATGTGTATTGACTACACGAGCCTCAACAAGGCCTGCCCCAAGGACCCATTTGCTCTACCAAGAATCGATCAGGTGATAGACTCCACAGCCGGATGCGAGCTGTTGAGTTTTTTGGATGCATACTCAGGATATCACCAGATCAAGCTAAACCCGGCTGACAGACTGAAGACCGCCTTCATCACGCCATTTGGAGCCTTCTGCTACCTCACCATGACGTTCAGCTTAAGGAACGCCGGCGCCACCTTTCAGCGTTGCATGCAGAAGTGCCTCCTCAAGCAGCTCGGCAGGAACGCCCACGTCTACGTAGACGACGTGGTGGTGAAGACGGAAAAGCGTGGAATGCTGCTGGAAGATCTCAAGGAGACCTTTGAGAACCTACGCCGATTCCAGATCAAGCTCAATCCCGAGAAGTGTGTCTTCGGAGTACCAGCCGGCCAGATCCTCGGCTTCCTGGTCTCTGAATGTGGCATAGAATGCAACCCAGTAAAGATTAAGGCCATTGAGAGAATGGAGGTACCCAGCCGACTGCTGGATGTGCAGAAGTTCACTGGCTGCTTGGCGTCCATCAGCCGATTCATCAGTCGGCTGGGCGAGAAAGCCCTCCCCTTATACCAACTCATGAAGAAGACCACTTTTTCGAGTGGAACCATAAGGCGGACGAAGCTTTTCAGCAGTTGAAGAAGGTGCTGACTACTCCACCCGTCCTGCCGGCTCCGACTCCCAAAGAACCTATGCTCCTATACAACGCCACCACCATCCGGGTAGTCAGCACGGTCATTGTAGTGGAACGCAAGGAGGAAGGCAAGGCGTTACCTATCCAGAGACCGGTATATTACCTGAGCGAGGTACTGTCGATCTCCAAGTAGAACTACCCCCACTACCAAAAGATGTGCTATGGCGTACACTTTGCTGCCAAGAAATTGAAGCCTTACTTTCAAGAGCATCCAATCACGGTGGTCTGCACGGCCCCACTTGCCGAGATCATTGGTAGCAGAGATGCTTCGGGCCGAGTGGCCAAGTGGGCCATAGAGCTGGCTCCTTACACCATCCACTACCAGCCCCGCACCGCTATCAAGTCACAAGCACTGGCCGACTTCCTCATCGACTGGGCCGAGACCCAGTACCTACCTCCAGCGCCTGATTCCACCCATTGGCGGATGCATTTCGACGGCTCCAAGATGCGCACTGGCTTGGGAGCCGGCATCGTCCTCACCTCTCCCAAAGGCGACAAGCTCAAATACGCGCTGCAAATCCACTTTGCCGCCTCCAACAACGTCGCCGAGTACGAGGCGCTCATTCACGGGCTCCGGCTTGCCAAAGAGCTTGGCATCCGCCGAATCTTGTGTTATCGCGACTCGAACTTAGTGGTCCAGCAATCATCTGGCGACTGGGATGCAAAAGATGCAAACATGGCGAGTTACCGCTTCCTCATGCAGCAACTCAGTGGGTATTTTGAAGGGTGCGAGTTTCTCCATGTGCCAAGAAACAACAACGACCAAGCAGATGCCTTGGCACGAATCGGCTCTACTCGCCAAGCAATACCATCTGGCGTCGCCCTTCAACGCCTCCTCAAGTCGTCTGTCAAGCCTTCACCAGAATCAGACTCCATTTTTGTGCCGGCTCCTCCCGAAGATGTCGGATCTGACTCCAGAGCTCTGGCAGTCGGTATGGGGATTTTGGCGGATGACTCCAAAGCGGCCACAGTCGAACCCGGCCCGGGGACTGCGGCAGCGGACTTGAAGACTCCAGAACTCGACCCAAGGGCCGCGCCAGTCGGCCTGGGGACTTCATTAACCCAGCAAGCGGTTGTTGACTCCAACCCGCCGCCTCCCAGCCCAACCGCCCTCGTCCAAGTCGCAGTTCTAGCAGTCGAAGAAATAGCAGCACCCTCATGGGCCCAACCCATCCTCAAATTCCTAGTGAACAAAGAGCTGCCGACTGATGAGACCTCAGCTCGGCATATACAACGCCGGGCGGCAGCCTACACCATAGTCAACAAAGAGCTGGTCAGGCGCAGCGTCACTGGTGTCTACCAGCGCTGCATAGAGCCAGAGCAAGGCCAAGCGATTCTCAAGGACATCCATCAAGGCGAGTGCGGCCACCATGCGGCTTCAAGAGCACTCGTCGCCAAAGCCTTTCGACACGGTTTCTTCTAGCCGACTGCCTTAGAAGAGGCCAAGGAATTGGTCCAAAAATGCAAAGGATGCCAGAAGTTCAGCTCCAAGCCGCACCAGCCGGCTTCTGCGCTCAAGACCATCCCCATTGCCTAGCCTTTCATGGTTTGGGGTCTAGACATGGTGGGACCATTCAAGACAGCACGAGGTGCTTTAACTCACTTACTTGTCACAGTGGACAACTTCACCAAGTGGATAGAAGCAAAGCCAATCAAGAAGCTGAACGGTCCGACTGCCGTAAGTTTCATCTCCGATATCACAATTCGGTATGGCATACCATACAACATCATCACCGACAACGGCACAAATTTTGCCAAAGGCGCCTTCGCCCGTTTCTGCGCAACACAGGGCATCTGACTGGACCTAGCTCCCTTCGCCCAACCGTAGTCAAACGGCCAAGTGGAGCGAGCAAATGGCCTCATCCTGTCCGGCATCAAGCCTCGGCTGATCGAGCCTCTGGAGCGCTCGGCTGGCTCCTGGCTTGATGAGCTGATAGCCGTCCTCTGGAGTCTGCGCACGACTCCAAACAAGTCAACTGGCTTCACGCCCTTCTTCCTCGTCTACGGTGCCGAAGCCGTCATCCCAACGGACATAGAGTTCGACTCCCCACAAGTCACCATGTACACCAAGGAGGAAGCAGAAGAAGCACGACAAGACGGCGTCGATCTGCTAGAAGAGGGCCAGCTGTTGGCACTCAGCCGGTCCAGCATCTACCAGCAGAGCCTGCGCCGATACCACAACAGGAAGGTCAGGCCAAGATCTTTCCAAGAAGGTGACCTTGTGCTCCGGCTGATCCAGCGAACAGCCGGCCAGCACAAGCTGTCGGCGCCGTGGGAAGGCCCTTTCATCATCAGCAAAGTACTGGGCAATGATTCCTACTACCAGATTGACACTCAGAAGCCCCGAGCATGCAAGAGGGACGACTCCGGCAAGGAGACAGAGCAGCAATGGAATGCAAATCTCCTTCAAAGATTTTACAGTTGATGCAGTATGTACCACGCTACCTTTTGTATTAAAGTACCAAGACTTCGGGCCCCCCGAGACGAGCTCGGGGACTGCCCTCTTTTGTCTATATGATAAAAATTATGCCTACAAGTATGTTACTCTTTGTCATGCCGCTTGGCACCGGGTTCGACAAGTCGGCCCGGGGACTTGCTGCCTTGCACTATGAAATGCTTCCTGCAGCCGAACAAGTAATGTGTAACACCTAAACCGTCTTCTGTCAGAAGCCGCAGCTCGCAGAGCGACTGTACGGTGGGCAGAGGTAAGGTAGAATGGGCGTTCACATGAAAAATGGTTAAGGACTCAAAGCATAAAACATAGCTCAAGATGGCTTCCAGCCTTTTTTCGCAAACCGACTCTCGAATAGTCGGATTGCCGCCTTCTATTCAACTTGCTCAGAAACTCTTAAAAACGGCTAAGTACTTGCTTTCCCAAAGTAGCCAAGCACTTGATCCAGCGACAGTTCGCAGAGTGGCTGTCCGATTGGCAAGGCAGGCAACTAAGAGAAAGCGGCAAAGGAAAAAAGCCAAAAGAGCAATGAGCAAGAAAAGATAGAACTCGGATAAATAGATTTACATAACATAGGCCCTTGGCTGAATTTTCGAGCAGAAGTTCAAAATACACCCCGCGGGTGGAATTGTGCGAATTAACAAGTTCTTGAAAGACTACTGAAGCAGACAAAACAAAGATACAGCGGTAGCTTAGGAAGCAGCAGACGGATTCGGAGGGTCGGAGGAGGCGCCAACGTCAGGCGTCGGGGTGGCCGGCTGGGTAGTCTCAGCTTGATCGCCTCCGGCGGCAGTCGACTCGGTCGCACGCGGCTCGTTGCTGGAGACACGGTCGAGCTGAGGCTGGCCGTCTGCTCCGTCTTCTGGTGCCTCCGCCTCGCCTCCGTCCTCCGCCTCGCCCTCTTCCTTGATGCAGGAGCCAATCACCTCCGCCGAGTCCTCGCCGTAGTCTGGGTTCATCCCAAACCACTCCGGCGGTACCTCCTCGCCGTCTTTAGACCGCTCGGGGACGAAGATGCTGGTGTCGGTGTACTCGGCGATCGCCGCAGCATGCTTGACGAGGGCGTCTTCCATAGCTGCCAGCTCCGGCTGAGCCTCTGACCGAAGCGTGGCCAGCCGGTCTAGATCCAGCCCCGAATACCATGCCTTGACGAACTCCAAGGCCCGGCGCGCTCCAGTTCGGGCCGAAGAGCCCTTCCAGGCCTCAAGACGACCAGCCGCGACCTCTAGCCAGTCGGCCGTCAGGCTGGGGGTGCATAGAGCCTGCATGTCCGGCCACAGGGCGGCAATCGCCTGGGCACCAACACGCTGAAGCCGGCGCAGCATCCGGTGAGCCGGCCGAAGGCGAGACTCGATGCTCAGGATGTGCTCGTCAAGAGTTCGGGGGCGTCGGTGGCAATCTCTGCGCCCTCTGCCCTCCGACCTTCAGGGTCAGCCTCGATGGCTTGGATGGCGGCCTACGAGTGCCCAGGAAAGAAGTCTGCAAAGACAAGAAGAAACAAAGAAGCAAGTCAAAAACCAGGAGTCGGCACGACTTAAATCGACAGCTCGAAGAAAGAAAGTAAAAAGAAACTCACCATCAACGATGTCTTCAATCTCATGGAAGCCGGAGGCTAGCATCGCCTCCTTGTCAGACCAGGAGGAGCGCTCGCTTGCGAACTCGGCTAGGAGGGCGGTTTATGTCTCCTCCGCCTCCCTCTGCGTCTTCACAAGCAGCTCCTTCTGCTCTGCCAATTGAGTGGCCAGCAGGTTGCGCTCTGTGGCAAGCTTGCTGCACTCCTCCTCTTTGGCGCACAAAGTGGAGTTGGCGTCGCTCAACTGCTGTTGAAGAGCAGCGTTGGCCCCTGAAAAGAAGGAAGAAAGAAGGCGTCAAGTCATCAGTAAAGAAGGTCGCCAGGGAGATCCGGCCCGACTGCTCAGCAGTCAGCACGAATCTCGGGGACTACAGCCCACGGGTGGGCCAGAGCGCCCCCGCAAAGAAGGAAAAAGACTTACTCCGGCTCTCCAACAAATCGGTACGAATCTCGGGGACTACAGCCCACGGGTGGGCCAAAGCGCCCCCGCAAAGAAGGAAAAAGACTTACTCCGGCTCTCCGGCAAATCGGCGGTACGCTTGCCCAGCTCTTCAACATTACGGTTGAAGGCAGTGACGCGGAGGTTGTGGTAATCCTGTGTCAAGCATTTCAGACAAAAAGTCAATACCCAGAGTTCATCAATTGGAGTACCGGGCCGCCTGCTCAACAGCCAGCCCGAAACTCGGGGACTACACCTAGTGGGTGCGCTGGCACGCCCCCACAGAGAGGAACAAGGAAACAAAGACCAAAGGAAAAACCTACCCGGACGGCTGCCCGTGACGCCAGGTACGCCTTGGTGCAATTCTGGAGAGCGTCGCCCTCGGCACGAAGCTTCACCTGGACGTCCAGAAGCGCCTGGTTTAGCGGCCCTGTGCCGCCTCCTTTCACCCACCCAATGGGTGCGGCGCTTGTCGCTTCGGCGTCTGGGATCACCGAGCTGGAGGTGCCGGCTTCCAGGGGGCGAGGTGCCGAAGTCGCCTTCTCCAGACGGCGGCGCGTTGGCAAGCCGACTTGGAGGACTAGCCTCGCCACGGCCTCGTCTTCGGTCAGCGGCACCGGAGGGTCCGCTGGCTGCTTGCCTTGCGCACCTTCAGACAGCAGCGGAGGCGGCGGCGGAACGTTCATGTCCGGCGTAGAGGGGTCGCCGCCCTCCCTCTCCACGACGGGGTTCTCACCGCCGGCTTCCTCAGTCTGCCCTGTGAACTCCGGAGGCGGCGGCGCAGAGTTCAACGGGGTGACGAACACCGCCGACTGGTAGCGTGCGGCTTCCTCAGCCTGCCGCTTCATTGCGGCGGCGGCTTCGGCCTCCGCCAGTTTTTTCTTGGCGGAGGCCTCCGCCCTGTCGGCCTCCGCCTTCTCCAAGCGAAGGGCCTCTTCTTCGTTGCGCTTCTCCTGCGCATTCCGCTCCGTCGCCTCTCGTAGGTCAGCAGCGGGGTCAATCCGCTGAGTGTTGGCGGACGTCTCCGCTGACCCCATGACGGAGGCGGCGATGACCCTCTCAAGAGTGAGGGGAGCCCTGAAGTAAGAGGAGCAAGCGAAGACTCAGACAAAGTCACAAAGAAAGAATAAAGCTTTGAAGACAGAATACTCACGCGGAGACCAATGGGTGCTTCTTCACTTCCTTACGGAAGTGGCTGCCCCTCGCAGCCGCCTCGTCCCGCCGGGTCGCCGCAGCCGAGCCCTTGGGCTTCTTCGGCCGACTGCCGAACAAGGTCGGCACGGCCCTGCGCTTCTTCCCGCCGCCTAGAGCACCCGACACGGCAGAAGAGACCGTGCCAGGCTGGCTGGCTCCTGGCCGATGGTGAGGGGCGACTTCTCCCTCGGTGTCGTCGTCAGGCCAGTCGGCGAAAGTGGCCGAAGGCCTGAAGCCGCCTGCTGTTCCTCCTCCTCCCTCGGCGTCGTCTTCCAGAGCCGCCGCCCCCAGATCAGGGTCGTCGACGTTGCTCTCTGCCCGGTCGGCGAGGAACTCGCGGGCCGGCCCCGAGGTGCCGGCTGGCGGGTGGAGGAGGGGATTCTGACCAAAGCTGACTGGTCAAAACAAACTCGGCAAGAAAGAAGACAGTCCAAAGAAAGAAAGAAAAGGCAACTCACCACAGGCGGGGGGTTGGCGCGGGAGTACGGCTCCTTGCCGAACCGCCAATCCTCCAGGAGCTTGCTGTCCGACAGGTAGTTCACCATGAAGACCACCTCTTTGTGACGCATGTCCTTGGTGCACATCCGACTCAGGTCACGATGCCCGCTCATCTGGCATATCATGTGGGGGCGGCCTTGGAGTGGGAGAACTCGGCGCGCCACGAAGGCGGCCAGCAGGTCTGGACTAGTCAAACCCTCCGACTGCGTCAGCCCTCGGAGTCGCGTGATGGCGCCGGCTCCTGCAGGCGTCAGCGACTTGGCCCGGTACGACCAGTTGGGCAGTCGCCCAGCCGGCGGGCCAACTTCGAAAGCCAGCAGGTTGACCCAGTCCCCCCTCACGGAGGCGTTCCTGACGTAGAAGTAGGATCACTGCCACATCTTCACTGACTTTATCAGTGAGATGGAGGTGAGGCCCCCGACCTTCGCACGACGATGAAAGCACCGCACTGAGCCGGCACGCCCGCAGCCTGGGTGCCGAGCTTGGAGAAGAAGAACTCTCCCCAGAGCTCGAGGGTGGGGAGGACTCCGAGGAAGCCTTCGCACAAGGCCACGAAGGCGGACAGCAGCACCATTGCGTTGGGGGTGAGGTGGTGCGGCTGAAGGTCGTAGAACTCCAGGAAGGATCGGAAGAAACTGCTCGCCGGCAGCCCCAACCCGCGCAGGCTGTGCGAGCGGAAAATAACCTGCTCTCCCTCCTATGGCGCGAGGGAAATCTCCCCCTTCGGTGCAAGACGCACCTGGACGGGATCCTCGCCGGGGAGCCGACGAGTCCGGCGGAGGAATTCGATGTGGTCTTCATGAACTTCGGAGTCGTCCCAGGTGCCGGAGCTCATCGGGGGAGGCGCGGCGACGGAGGAAGAACTCATCACGAGCTGATCGCCGTGGCGTTCGCCGGAGCTTAGGCGTGCGGCGGAGCAAAGAAGAAGAAGAAGAGGGAGGAGAGCAAGGAGCAGTGAGAAGGAAGAGAGCGGGGAGTAGTGGGAAGGAGGGGCGCGCGTGCCTCCCTCTTCCCCCTACTTATAGCCTCGTGGGCTGTGAAGCCGAGGGGGCGGATGTGGGGATTTACTGCGCCCACGGCCCCACGTCCCCCACGTTCCATGATAAAGTTACTGCGTGCAGTAACTCCACGGGAATCCCAACCGTCCGCCGGGGCCGCAGCAGATCCGCTCGGGCGCCAAGGCGCGGTAGTGGCGGGCCCTGCCTATGGGCCTGTCCTGTCGCGCGCGTAGGCTGGCAGGACAACCCATCCACGTGTCGTCGCATGACAGGCCTAGAACAGGCGGCGGCCTGGAAGCTTAGCCAGCACGCTACTTGGATCCCGCCGCGACATTCAAAATATTGTGCGAGTCGGAATTGAGTGAGTCCGAATTGAGCGAGTCCGACTCCTTCTAGTCGGCCCGGCAGAAGTCAATCAAAGACCATGTGCTGAGCACCCGGAAAGAGAAACTGCTGAGGCTTCTCGGTCGATCGTCCGCGGCGCCTCACCAGCTTCGGGGACTACTATCGGAGTAATGGGCCATGGGTAGGCCAACCCGAGCCCCAGAACCTTTCAAGACATCGGGGCAGGCTGCGCCCCTCAAGACCCCAGGTCGAAAAGCCGCCTTCTGAGGAGTCAGTGGCAAGACGACCAACTGCCCACTCACGGCCGAGTCCCAGGGACGACTTTAGGATAAAGCCGACTCCCGACTGGCGACTTCCAGAGAAGCCGACTTTGGGGAGTCGGCTTGCGACTCAAACAAACCCCATGACCTCATCAAAGGGGACAGGGCAGGGGCATGGCTACAGCGAAGCCCACCCCCGCCCCTTACCAAGGGCAGGCATGGCCACAGCATGCCGTACCCCGGAAGATCTCCGTGCGGCGTGGCACTGTTGCCATGCCGGCCCTGACATCAGCACCGCAGGGCTGAATCCTGCACCCATGACGGCTTGTCTGTACGGCCTAGATGCAGCATGCCCCACCAGTCAGTGAGACCTCAGGAGACGGTAGGAGAACCACTAGTGGGACTCGTCGGGAGTCGGCCCGGGGGAGTCGGCCGAGCCCTCCCCCGGGGCCCACGCTCCATTAATCAAGATGTGATGGGGAGTGGCGATAGTGATCGCCCGCCGGGCGGCGGGGCTGTTGCCATGACCACATGATCAAGCCCGCATCATTAGAAGCACGGCTACAGTAATCAGCAGCCGGCAAGACCCGCCCGTGGCGGACGCAGCCTGTCGGCTCCGTACCAGGCCAATCAGCGGGGCCCGCCAGTCGGCGGGCCCCAACGGTTGGCAGAGAAGACGAAGGCCAGAGGCACTGACGGCTGGGCCCGCGTCCAGCCGGATTACCATTGTACCCCTGGGGGGTAGGCCTATATAAACCCCCAGGGCACCCATGCAAAGGGTTGGAACCCATTAGCTCTAGACCATATCATATAGAAGGGAGAGAGCTAGCCTTGCCCTCTCCTACCTCCTAGAAATAGCTCAAGGAGCAACCATGTAAACACTTGCCATAGTGATCATGCGGAGACCCCGCAGAGCAGCAGTAGGGGTATTATCTCCTCGGAGAGCCCTGAAGTTGGGTAAGATTCGCCGGCGTGCATGTCTTCGCCTCATCCCGTTTCCAGGCACCGGCGACGTTCTACTCGCCCCCACCATGATAAGCCATCCTTTGGCATATGTCGCACCAAACCCCCGACACGCTAGGTGGACCATGTTGAGTGGAACCAAAACCAGTGGGGGCATGCTAAGTGCACCCACTGGGTGTAGTCCCCGAGACCATAGTTGACTGCGGGCAGTCGACGGTGGTCTGAGAATCTAAACCTCTTTTTTTTCAAAACCAGTGGGGGCACACTAAGTGCACCCACTGGGTGTAGTCCCCGAGACTGCCATTGCATGTTTGATTTGATGGTAGTCTTGAAGTAACTGCCGCAGTTATGTCTTTCATTTCAGTCGACTGACAAGTCTTATGAGTTGGCCGCAGAAATCTTGTGATCTCGGTGCTCAACTCTCTACACTAAACAAGCAACAAATCAGCCTCAACCTTGATCTGGAACTGGCCAGAAAGAATCTCAAGACTGCTCGCGATGAAGTAGTTGCCATGGGAGGTAACCAATTATCAACTGTCTATCTTACTGCTGCTGGCACTTTTCCTTTCCGTTTTTTTACCGAGTGACTCCACTCGAGCAGATGTATGTAGTGAAAACCGTCAACTCCAAGCCCATCTGAAGAATGTTATTTCTTTAGAGAAAATGAAGCAGGCCTTGGAGAATAAGGATCTGGATCTTGCTGCTGCATAGAAGGAAGCACGAGAGAAAATTGCACTTGCCGACAAGAAGCTTGCTTCGGTCAGCAAGTTAGAAGAAGAGAATTCCAAACTGAAGACTGTTGTTTCTTATGCCAATCGGGAGGTTGAGCGACTGAACAAGGACAAGGACAAGCTGACTGACGAGCTTGGGAGCCTCAAAGTTAAGATGGGCGAGTTGGAGTCCTATCTGGGCCAGCTTGCTGCAAAGCTGGTCTTAAACCTTGAAGGTACTGATGATTGACTGACTTATTTATGTCGACTGTCAAGTCTAATTATATCGTCGACTCACCATTTACTTGACTATGCAGAGTTTTGCCAAGATTTTGAAGCGGAAACTGGGTGAGTCGAGACGGGTCTTGATCCCATAAACTGTCCAGTCAAGGATGACGTTGTGATGAATGTGCTGCGGTTGGAATCTCGCATGGACAGCGTGGTTGCTTATCTTGCCCTCCTGAAAACAGCGATGACTCGGGTTGATGCTGAACTCTGGCCTGAGGCGGAACTGTCTCAAGATCTCGAGTCCCTGATGGCTCGACTGAATCAAATCCCCGACTGAGTGCAAGAATGGAAGAAGTCATCCGCTCGTTGTGGCGCTGATGTCGCGTTGTCCCTGGTCCAAGTGCACTGCAAAGACGTCAAAGAAGACAAGCTGGCAGAACTCAAGGTTGCTAACACAAAGAGACACACTTTCCAGTCCTTGATGGACACCTTCCTGGATGCCGCCACTTGTATTGCAGACAGCATAGACCTTGACAATTTCTGTGACCCAGTCAGCCCTTCTCCTGATGCGTGACCGAGAAACATTATGCTCCACCTTTATTTGCCTCGGAATGCAGAGTGATTGTGTAACCGTTAAACTTCTTCTGGCTTGATGCTCGAATACTTGTGATCCGTCATCCGGAACTTTAGGATTTATCTAAACTTGGTTTATTTCTGAATATGCTTGTATTTGCCTTCGAGTGGAATTTGCTCTTTACTCTAAATAATCTTTCGACCTGCATCTTGTTGTCCTTGCGGACAGGGATGGAGCACACATTGTATTTGTGGCGCAGCTCCGAAGGAGAAGGTTGCAGTCGACCTACACCTCGTCGTCCTTGCGGATGGGGATGGAGCGCACGTTGTATATGTGGCGCAGCTCCAAAGGAGAAGGTTGCAGTCGACCTACACCTCGTCGTCCTTGCCGATAGGGATGGACTTTAAACCTTAGGCGAGTACTGGACTGTAGCTAAGCCCCCGAGTGGGAGGGTTTCTCACCACTCGGTAGGATTTTTTAAACTTAGGCGAGTACTGGACTGCAGCTAAGCCCCGAGTGGGAGGGTTGCTCACCACTCGGTAGGATTTTTTTAAACTTAGGTGAGTACTGGACTGCAGCTAAGCCCCCGAGTGGGAGGGTTGCTCACCACTCGATAGGATTTTTTAAACTTAGGCGAGTACTGGACTGCAGCTAAGCCCCCGAGTGGGAGGGTTGCTCACCACTCGGTAGGACTTTTTAAACTTAGTCGAGTACTGGACTGCAGCTAAACCCCCGAGTGGGAGGGTTCCTCACCACTCGGTAGGATTTTT